>NC_136924.1:17009454-17271095 GCF_949752795.1 Hyperoodon ampullatus | reverse complement strand
GGAGAAATCAATAAAGAAATACTAATGGAGAATATTGTGGGAATTTGTGGCAAGGGTGTATTGTTTTATGATGAAAAACCAGTAAAATTTTTTAATTGCATATTTCTTGATCACCTAAATGATTGGCTCCTGCACTAAATTTAATATAAGGAAACAACATGAAAAATCCTCTTCTTCCCTAACTTCTGCCACACCCCTCTTGAGTGGTTACATGTAGTCTCCTTGTACCTTGTCATTGAAAGCAGTTGGGTAGTTATATTTATTGTCTACAATCCCCATACGTTCTTCTTTAAGGTAAAACCAACCAAGGATACATTCTCCTTTGCTCTGTAGGAGCCAAGGACTCAGAGGTGAATTTAAATTAAACCAAAAGAGGTCATCAAACTCTGAAGAAAGCCTAGTATATAAGAATCTGTTTATAAAGATCAAGAAGAACTGCTCTATTGCAGAGACACCAAGGGTTTGGTAGAATTCAGTTCAATTTATAGGCAATCATTCATTATTTACTACGCATAAGCCATTTGTTTCAGTTAAGAATGATCTATCCTGCCTTCAAAGCAAATTTGGAACAGAAGGGTAAGGAGAAGGGGAGGAGGAAGAGAAAAAGGAGGAGGGAAAAGGAGAAGACAGCAGTGATGATGACGGCACCACCCGTCAAGGAATCAAAAAGGGGACTGTTAGTCCTCTCCCACCCCCAGCCCCCCAATCTCAGGTGCTGTCCCACTTTGATATTCACTAACGCAGAGGCACATAGGACAGCAAGACCCTCCTAAGTGCCTGCTGCGGCAATATTACCAAGTGCCATCCCTCCCTGAGGTATTAGATGGGAACTAACATTTACTGGGCTCTTTGGCACCTTATGTGCCTTAGATGCATGGTTTTGTTTAATTCTCCAACAAGCTTATGAGAGGGTAATGTAATTCCCATTTGTATAGATTAAGTGCAAGAGGTTGGGAAACTTGCCCCAAATCACATAGCTAACACCAGGAGCTGGCTTTCAAATCTGCATCTGGATTGCTATGCCTAGGCTCGTCCTATCATCTCATATGCCCTTCACCTCTGCTCTACCAAGAGATCGATCTAGTATCTCCTTTCCAACATGGTGGGCCTGGCTATCTGGCATAGCCTGCCCCAAACAAAGTTTCCTGTACCGTGTTATGTCCCCATACCTCACTGGCAAGACCCTGCTCCAGCATGTGCATTTTGCTTTTGCAGGTCACTTTTCCCAATGTGGTTATACATTTATGGTTCTCACCACCTAACATAAGACAGACCATCCCTGAGACGTAA
Organism: Hyperoodon ampullatus; assembly: GCF_949752795.1. Classification (NCBI taxonomy): domain Eukaryota; kingdom Metazoa; phylum Chordata; class Mammalia; order Artiodactyla; family Ziphiidae; genus Hyperoodon; species Hyperoodon ampullatus. The sequence continues at coordinate 17,269,805 of NC_136924.1, read as the reverse complement.
ACGCTCACAGCACACTGGCTATACTGACAATCACCACACAGGTCAAACAACTCTCACTGAAAATTCAAATGCAGGGGAAAATGTGGGAAATTGTTAAAGACAGATTTCATGTGATTTAATAATATTGGCTTAAAATATATCTTTTTCATTTCTGATCATATCAGAAAATGCTATCATGAATCTTGCTATTTTGAGCTCTGAGTTTAAGGATCCTTTTTTTATGGAGTAGGGGACTCTCTTCCTGGGTTTGCATGGGCGCTTTGATTGAGGTAGAAGAAAACCTACCAAGTTTGTGAATTTGACATGGTATTTTTCAAAGGATAAGTGTCTGGGAGAGGGCATACCCTCATAATCCATATAAAGAGAGGGAAAAAGGGTTGCATGTGAGAGGACTTAAATTTATCAAACCCTGACTCTGTGCCTTGGCTTGACATGTAGCTAACTTTATTTTCTTAATTCCTCTCAACAATCCTGGGAGGTATAAATATTCTATACATACCACCACCACTGCCACCACCAAGACTCAAGGAGCAGCACTTGGTCCAGGCTCCTACAGCTGTTGAGTGGTAGAGCTGGGATTTGAACTCATGTCTCCCTGGGCTGATTTCACTACACCGTGCAATATCCTAATGAGCAGGGCTCTATTTGGGGTCTGTGACAAAGTGACAAAAAGTGACAAAACATACACCCTGTACTCAAGAGACTTACAATTTAGGAGACAAACAGATTTAAAAGGTCAATAACAAAATATGCTTGCAAAAAAAAAGAAAAAAAAAAGGCTAGGTAGGACCTCAAGAAAGGTACAGGACCTCAATGGAGCCATTGGTTGCAGAGACCTTGAGTGGTGAAAGAGTCCTGGTGAAGGACAGAGATTTGAATGAGGCTTAGAAAGAAAACTGAGAACTTAGAAATGGAGAGGAGGCTAGCAGCTGTCCAAAAAAGGGGATCATCCTGAGCTAAGAATATACATGCTGGATTCACGGAATAAGGTGGAAAGTGGCAATAGTTTTTGTTGCTTCCAGAAGTGAGCGTAGAGGAGGAGCTGAGAAATGGCTCTTTGGAAGGTACGTTAGTGCTTTGCTCCTCAAAATGTGGTCTAAGCACCAGTGCCATGACCATCATCTGGGAACATGTTGGAGATGTTAACAAGATTTTAACAAGATTCCATATGTGATTCAGAGGCATATTAAAGTTTGAAAAGGGCTACCTTAGAGAAGTAGGTCTACTCTTCTTATCTTCCTTCTCAGATCCCAAAACAAGAGTGAAGAGGACAAAAACGTCTCTTTTCTGCCCTTCTATCCCCTTTTTTTCTTTCTCTTTCTGTAGAAGCCCAGGTGTCTGTTGGTGAACCTCGGGGACTTGAATGATGCTTCCTTTCTGCTGCTTTGCCTAAAACTTAACGTCCTCTTTCTGTAACTTCTGTGCATCACTCTCTTCCTTTTCACTCGCATTCACTGATCTGTGAATGTCACACTGAAGAATGTGGAGCAAATGCATTTTGTACACAAATGTCTACAAAATGCAACAACTCAGTTGCTTTCCCAGGAGGCAGCCCTGAATAACTGGCCTATCTGTAAAAGTGGCTGATCTACACATAATAGAATGTTCTGTGTTGGCTTCGCGCATTTTAAACAGTGGGTTTGAAATGGCGGTGCTTCCCTCAGCAGGACTGTTTGGAAACAGACCACAAGAAGAGAGAGGCAGTTTCAAAATGTGGGCCCTGCCTTGTGATTCACCCAATTTAATTCGGGCTTTTTATTCCTATTAACTTTTTTGATCCTCTCACTTGGGACCACAACTACCATTTGGGAAGAGTCCAGATTTAGGAGAAGCTTGGAAAAAAAGGAACATCGTGTACGTAAATCGGGGGCACTTCTAGTTTCTGGGATGACACGTAAAGAACTTGGAAGTCTTCAGTTCCATCTACACAACAAGAACAAAACTGAACAAACTGGAAGCCAACAACTCTTCTTAAATCCTTCAGAGCACTGAGGTCACAGGGCAAACCACTGTCCCCGAAACTGGACAGACAGATGGATACAGAGAATTACAGCTTACCAGGATCAGAAGACTTTTCAGAAACCAATACCAGAGAAGGAAAACCTAAACTATAATTGACAAATTACTAGAGGCTCTGTGTAGACAAGTTTGAGAATTAAAACCTCCTGGGAGGACCACAGTTCTATGAGTTTACCTCCAAAAGCTCCATCAGGTTCCCACTGTGAGGATGAAGGTGCGGGGAGGGGAATCCTCTCCTGCTTCCTGCACGGGGAGGGCAAAAGTAGCCACCTTTAAGTACTCCCAGAGCCCTCCACTCTCCTTGAGAAGACCTGCCCTCAAGGAAAACTATTTTATCAGAGCCCAACCCACTGGAGTTTCACCAAGGGCCTAACTGACTTGGAGAAGGGAAACGTCCAACTCAGAGTCAATGAAAGACTGAGACCTAATCATAGGACTTTAGAATGCTTCCCCTGCTCCCATACCTTACCAACCCATCCATAATACTGCTGAATAATAACAAGAGATTACAGTTAAAAGAACTGCAAGCCTCTGACTCTAATTAAGGGCTCTGTAAGAAAACTCAAAGACAACCAGGATGACTGAAACAAGGACATGAGAGGAAATTTTAGCCTCTGACACCACAGTTACAGCATAGAGTAAACACAGCCTAACTTCCAGCCAGATAAACATAAAACCTTACACCAAATACTTATCCACAATAAACTGGGGAAAATCTGTAATGAAGGTATTAACATAACCAGATGTAGTCTCTGCTCATGTAGCAGAATGTTCTAGATTCTCTGCTTAGAAAGGAAACAAAGGACAGAGAGACGCAGTCATATGGATTTGGAATTTAGGGAGGAGAGAAAATCACCTTCCTGCCTGCAAGCTCTACCCTCTTTGGACTTGACAGCTGTCATCTAGCCACAGGCAATTATTTACCTGAAGTTCTTGCCATCAGTGAAATAACTTCAGCTGGTATTTTAGAGATTACAGAACCCAGTGGGTTTATTTGTTGCAAGTCATCAAGACTTCTATGAAAGTTTTATACTTGATTATAGTAATGAGTTAGGTAATGCTGAATATTTGTAGTGATAACATTATCTTGACAAATCTTACATGTTCAAGTGTTTCTCCAGCCTCTTTGTCCAACCTGCTTGGCAACATGTGGGTGTCATGGGAAAAAAACAAGGTCCTGAGAACTAAGGACATCTAGCTTCTTGTGCTGATTTTGCCAGACATTTGTTGTATAATCAAGGGGAAGTCACATGTCCTTTCTGGGGCACAGTTTTCCCATCTGTAAAAGAGGATAATAGTAGCTGGACTATTTCAGCCCTGAAGTCAGAATCCAATAAAGTAGTAAGATGTCATATCAATGCACAGTTATTAATGTCTGTAAGCTTGTTAAGTATATATGTATATAACATAGTGGGACCAAAAAAAATCACTAAGATTAAACATAATTCAGATGCAACTTAAAAGTCAATCCTCAGAAAGTATGGATATTTTTGTAGAAATCATGAGGTTAAGTTTCACTTTATTTTTCTGCTTTCTGCACCTTCTTGTCATGCAATTCTCCATTCCATCTCCTTTTATAACTCTCTCCAGAGCTCTACTTATGTTTTGAAGGTGTTTGGGGAGAAACAGAATTTTGAAATGTGCAACCATCTTTGGGGCATGCTAGTCAGCTTAAATTTGGCTGTATGTGGATTTTCTCTAACAGAAAACCAAATAAAAGCTCTTGACATGGCAAACAAACAGCCATCCTGAGGGCAGTATTTTTAGGAGCTAAGTGTAAATGAATAAAAAAAAATCCATGGTGATTTTTTTCCCCTGAAACATAAAAGAATCTAAAAAATAAACATCTCACCCCAAATGCAATTTGGATCCTATTGAATCGAAAACAATTGTGCAAAATATTGGGGTCATTTGAAGACCACATCAGGCAGTTGGATCCCACATCTGCCTAAAAATCTTACCGCTTATATGTAACACACAATTACTGGTTCACTGAGCAAGAATAATCATTCCAGCAATCCAGGAGAGGACAAAATTGGAAAAACACAGCATTAGTCACCTCTCCCCAGGCCTGCTCATGAAGGGAGACCTGTGAGAGGGAAGAGGATTGGTCCCAGCTGTTCATGTGTTAAGGGGAGGTGGTAGATGTATCTAGGTCTGAGAGCCCCACATAAGGGCTGGGATCTGGAACTTGAGGTGGGCTCCATATGCAACTGACTGACTTGATTAAAATGAAGGAAGTGGATCAATGCCAGGACTATTCATATCTTCAAAATAATGTAGGCTGAAATACAAGTTCAAACAGGGCTATGAACAATGAATCAAGTGTTAAAGTAATCAGTGTGCCAATGGGTTTGTCCACTACCCTGACTCTTTGGGAGTCATGTTAAGAAAGTGGGTTCTGGAGTCAGATGGTGAATTCCAAAGCCTCCCTGCCTCCATGTTCTTGTCTATAAAAGAGTGATCATGATAATGATAGTACCCAACTCACTGGGTTCTTGTAAACATTAAAAGAGAAAAATCTAAGCAAAGTGAAGCACCTGGACTTGTGTCCTTCCCATGGTAGTTACTGTTGCACATTCCGCTCTCTTTCTCTGTTCTGTCCAACACTTCCCAGGTGCCCTTCTTCCCTCTTTGCAACCTAATCTGGCCTTAGGATGCTATCTCATAGCCTATGTTCTAAGCATATCCCAACTAAGGCCCCTTCATACCCTCCTCCAGTTCAACTTTATGAAGACTTTGTTGGACCAGCATTTTTCAATTCTGATGTGCATATGGATTCTTGGGGAATCTAGATAAAATGAAGATCCTTATTCAGTAGATTTGAATGTATCCCTGGGACAGTCTGCCTTTCTAACAGGCTCAGTTGCTTTGGGTCTATGAGCCATACTTTGAGTAGCAAGTCACTAGGTATCCAAATTAACCAGCATTTTCTTTTTCTGGGCCACTTGAATGACTGAGTTCTTCAGTCAGATACTAATTGTCTATAATCTACAAGCACTCTGATCCTCATTCAGTTATGGAATCCAGTTGTCAGATAGATTCCTCACATGACTGCATTCCTCTGTATGCAAAATTTAAAATTAATTACATTAATTCAAACTAAGGTATTTTTGAGGAATGACGCCTTAATGTGTGGCCTAGCCAGCGAGTAATTTTACATCTAAAGAAGCTTTGTCCAAGGATAAAATGTGGGACTAGTAATTTTAGATGGATATATGTAGGGGAAAAGATAGTTTGTTAGCAGTCCTGAAATTACTAGACAGGTATTTACAATGTCAAGCCATCCAGTAGTGGTTGGGAAAAGTGAATGGTGAACACAGGCAAATATTTTTTTCCTGTAACTATTTCCACTATTTGAGGGGAATAGTGTCCCCCCAAATTCGTGTCCACCCGGGACCTTGTTTAGAAATAGGGTCTATGCAGATGTACGTAATTAAAATGAGTCCATACTGGATTAAGGTGGGCCCTAATCCAATCATTGGATTGTGTCACTTTATAAGAAGTGACACAGAGAAGAGTCGATGATGATAATACACACAGGGAGAACGCCATGTGACAATGGAGGCAGAGATTGTAGTTGAGCTGCCATAAGCCAAAGAATGCCAACAGTTACCAGAAGCTCAGAAAGTTACCATAAGCCAAAGAATGCCAACAGTTACCAGAAGCTGAGAAAGAGGCAGGGAACAGATTCTTCCCCTGAGACCACAAGAAGGAACCAACCCTCAAACACCTGCATTTTGGACTTCTGGCCTTTTGAGTTGTGAGAGAATAAACTTCTGTCATTTAAGCCATCCCATTTGCGGTAATTTGTTACGTCAGCCGTAGGAAACGGCTGAAATACAAGTTCAAACAGGGCTATGAACAATGAATCAAGTGTTAAAGTAATCAGTGTGCCAATACCATCTATGAAGGGACAAGTTCATCCCAGGTGCCAGCTGAACCCTTGGTGTCCAGTATGCAAAAGCCCTCTGCCCTTCTTTGTCTCTGGCAGCTGAGCTGGCAATGTAGAATTAGGTGCATATATAGGGATACTCCCAAGGTGGACGTCCTAGTCTTCTTTGCTCTCTTAGGTCACTAATAACAGGGGGAGAAGGGGCAACCTATTTCTCTTTGGTTTGAGGACTAATTCCTTTAAAGTAAAGACAATTGAGTGCCCCTAAAAGAGAATTCAACTAATCACTCAGTTTTCACATCTGGCCAAATTGTCCGAACACAAACCCCTCCATGTGGCTAAGTATATGGTGAGGCAGGTAACACAGGAGAGCCAATGATGGAGGAGGCACTGAGTGAAGCCTCCTGGGGATGATACCCTTGGACACGAGCTAACGAAGGGTGATGAGAGATGTCCAGGAGGCGAGGGAGGATGCAGTGAATGAACAGGATGGAAGTGGTCCAATCGTCGCATATGTAGGCACTTTGGCTTTGTGCTTCTTGTCTCTGCCTGAATACCAACGCTTGGCTCCTAGGCTTTCACAGCCTCAGACAACTTGGAAACTTTTCCTTTGACCAGTAAGGAGCCTGAGATCCACATTTATCTCAAGAAAACATACTCAATTAAGGAAAACATACTCCCTACCCATGGTAATTCTATATTCAGTAACACTGGTTAAACATAGGCCTCCTGCCAAAAAGAATCTTCAGACTGTTTAAACAGAATGAGGAAAATGCCTAAAATTATTCTTTTCCCATTTCCAGCCCAGTGTATTCATATCTTCCTTATTCTACTGCATCGTTTAACGCAGAACAATGCATTCAGAAAGCACCTTTTATCTACAGACATTAAAATATCCTACTGAGGTGCTCTAAACACACTTCTATTCTGCTGAGGTTGGATGAAAATTACATCACCAAGTGCGTGAGGGGATTGCCAAGGTGAATACGTGCATCTGAGGAAGTTCAAGTCCCATCCTCTGTCTAGAGTGGATAGTAGCACCAGATTTCGAGTTGAAAGGACTTTCTGAGTTCAAGGTCTGCCAGTTACTAGGAACCTGAGAACGTTTCTTCATAGTCTCTGAGGCTCAGTTTATTATACATAAAGAATTGACTACTAAGTTTGCAGAGAAGACTTTATAGCAGATTTATGTCATAATCGCCTAACCAGTAAATCACTCACACTCATCGTCTGAGTGCACAGATGATGAAGAAAGAACTTCACTTTGAGCAGCTTCATCATTTTCATCATTTATGAAACCATTCTCCTTTCTGCTGGAAGTTCCTCTTTCTCTGATTTTTTTATGTGGCCTGAACTGTATTTACAATGGCACCAGCCCACCTCACTTTTTTTTACCAAACATGGGCTGACTCACAATATACTCTATATCTTTAGTCTGGATTTAGTGCTGTATCTCTAGAGTTCTCTGCCCACCTTTTCCTCTAACCATTTAGACAATCAGGAAACTTAATGAGTATTAGTTCTAGAAGCTTCTGGTGTTGCTGGGGTGTGGAGTGCAGCCTCAGCCTTCCTTGGTAATTCAGATTCACCTGCCTCAACCATCATCATGTAGAACAATGAAAAACAACAGAATATTTTGATTGTTATACACACAAAATGAGATATTATATTTAAATATCCATTTTAAAATTCTAAAGCTCTCTAGAAATGTATTAAAAATTAAATGCTTTTTTTTCATTCAATAAGAAATTTTGGGGACTTCCCTAGTGATGTAGTGGTTAAGAATCCACCTGTCAATCCAGGAGACATGGGTTCGAGCCCTGGTCTGGGAAGATCCCACATGCCGCAGAGCAACTAAGCCCACGTGCCACAGTTACTGAGCCTGCGCTCTAGAGCCCACGAGCCACAACTACTGAGCCCATGCGCCTAGAGCCTGTGCTCTGCAACAAGGGAAGCCACCCCAATGAGAAGCCCGCACACCACAACAAAGAGTAGCCCTCGCTCGCTGTAACTAGAGAAAGCCCGCCCACATCAATGAAGACCCAACGCAGGCAAAATAAATAAATTAATTAATTAATTAATTTTTTAAAATAAAAAAAAAAGAAATTTTTGAGCAAAGGAACCTCGCTGGGTTCTCCTATGTCATACTTTTCAACCGTCTAGGCTCATTTCTGGCCTTTCAGATATATAGAAGGCTGTTTCTTGAGGGTACTGAGGATGTGTATATTTATTCCTTTAACAAATATTTTCTGAGCACCTATTAAATAATCAGTACTTTTCTAAGCGCTGGGTGTGGCATAGAGAGAGACAAGTAAGTCAGAATCCCTGCCCTCATGAAACCTATATTCTAGCAGTGGAGACCAATGATAAGTAAACAAACTAACATAATCATTCCAAATAGATTTCATATGATGAAGAAGATGAACAAAAACAACAAGGAAAGAGCAACTTTAGATGGTCCATCTGAGACAGTGTCTCTGAAGAGGGATATTTAAGCTAAGGTCAAAGGATAAGAAAGAGACCTGTATGAGTGAGTCCCAAGGGCAAGAATGTTCTAGAAAGAGAGATTTGCCTGTGGCATGAAATAACAGCTGAACAGAGAGATGTGCAGCTGCAGTGAGGTGAGCTGGGGAAAGAAGCTCTTGCGGAGGTCAGAGCAGAGCCAAGGGTCAGATCCTACAGGACCCTGCAGGGGCCATGTGTCTGGGTTTTATTTCAAAGCTGATAGCAAGCCATTAAAGAAAATTAAGCACAAGTGTGATATAATTTGGTTTATACGTCAGTAAGATCACTCAGAGTTCTGTGAAGAAAATGAGCTGGAGGGGGACAAGAATAAAAACAGGGACATGGTTAAGGAACTGTTGCAGTGCTCCAGGCAAAAGGTGCTGTTGGCCTGTGTTTTTTTTTTAATATGCAAAGATTTTTATTGGGGGAGCCTCCTATGAAAGGTAATTGGGAGGGAGCCGGGAAAGGCTGAAAGAGCTATCAGAGCACCATGCAAGTCTGACCTGAGTAATGGGTAGAGGGAAGAAGGTTGGTACCATGTTGGCCTGTATTGACCTGGCAGCAGAAGAAAATGGAGAAAAACAGATACAATTGAAAAAATTTGGAGTTGAGCTGAACAGGACTGACTGAAGGATTAGATGGTGGTGGAAGTGGGGATGAAAAGAGGGAAGAATTAGGACTTGTCTATTTCTGTGTCCCAGCCCTTAGCACAATGCCTAGCACATAGTAGATGCTCAATAAACATATTCAGGATTTGATTTTTCTCCCCAGAAAAGCAAGATTTCTCAAACTGATGATCAGGGAAAGAACAGAGGAGTATAGAAAATCAATCAGTCAATCAATCAATCAATAAAGTGAGAATCTAGAGGATGAATAAAGGAGGAAAACAGAGACAAAGATTTCCTTTCGGTGAAGCTGGGCAATGACATTACTGTCAGTGGATCAAGGTTAAAATCTTCTTCTATGTCTCTTCCTCCAGGCAGCTTTCCAGTAAATGTCAAAAGACGTCCCAGGGCAGCAGAGGCAGAATTGAATATTGCATGGTGAATAAAGGATGAGGCTGTATATAGAAAAGACATTTTTTAAGTTATCTTGTGATTTAGAAAATAATTTTTCATCGTTTCCTTGGTTGACTTTGAAGAGAGAGCTTAAGAATAAAGAAAAGACTATGAAGCGTATAGTCTGAGAATGATTGAACCAAGCAATTCTGTCTTGGTACATCGATTTGGATATTACAGAGGCATTTGTTAGCACTCTGGTTTAGCATTAATATCGGATACATGCACAGACACGTTTCTTTTCAACAAGACCACTAAAAAAACCCTGAGATAGACAACATAATCCTTGCAAAGATTTTAAATAGGAAGCACAAATATTCCCACACTTCAAACGGGCAAGGTTAGAAAAAAATAGATGAGGGTCATACATATTAAATACCAATGTAAGTGATTGCAGCCATGCATACTTTAATTGGCACCCATGGTTTAATTCAGGACATTTTAGAAATTCTAACAATCTTAAAAGGAGCTTCAGACATCTATATTTGTCTTCAGTCTTTCTTCCAAGATTCAATTTATGGACCATTTAAAAAAATCCTGCTGGTTCCTCATATAGTGCCTTCTAAATTCCCTCTAAGTGAACTTAAAAATAAGTGCACTTGCCTTTATGCTAATGCCATTTGGAGTCTAAAATAGTGTTCACGACTTTAGCCCTGCTCTTCCTACTCTGACTGTGGTGCCTAGTCTTCCAGTTGTGACTGATGCTCTGGGAATGGGCCACATCACACACATCTCAATTCTACCCGAACAGTTATGCTCAAGGGCTCTGTTTATTCTCTGTCTCTAACTATAGCTCCTTCACCATCCTTTCAGCCAAATGTTTTCTGAAATATTGATAGCTTTGAAAAAAATTATGTTTATTAAGGGGTGGCCCAGCCATTGCAGGGATAAAAAGAAATAATAATGGCTTTTAAAGGGAAAGAAAGAATACTTCTTAAGCACTGGGAAGTAGCATCAATAAACTGACTTAGAGGCTAAAAGGTCTTTGGAAGGGTCCCTCACGTTAGGTGTCTAACTTGCTGTTCTCTTTATGCTATGGTCAGCTCTGAAACTAGGATCTTCTCCAGAGGTGCACTGAGCTCATAGATAGGCACAGTGTGGGAATAGTTTCCTCGGTGGGATACATAAAAGCCCACCCACGTTGACTTGTGGCAAGATTCCTAAAAATGCACTGGGCATTCTTACTTCACTTGGCAACTGCCTTCTCTTCCCCAGCCTGGAGTGATAGGACCGAAGATTTTATAAAATCAGTATAATTGATGAGCAGTCAATAGCAGATATTTCATTTCTTTGTAAAGTCTTTTCTGACCCCCTCCTTCCTCCTCAGGTGGAATTGATGACTCCTTCCTTTGGATCATTTGGTACCTGTGCTTATTCCTCTACCCTCCTACACACAATACCTTATTGCACTTAATCATGTACTGTGTTGTCTCTTTTCCCCACTAGTCTCCTTGGCAGAAGGGACTGAGCTTTATTTGTATTTTTATCCCCAAATGCAAGATGTAGGTGCTATATCAGTGTCCCACCCAGATGAGAGGATCAAGAATGATTCTCCACTGTATTACACCCTGTGAAATGCTGCTCCCTTGGGGCCCTGTAAAGTAAGGATTCACAAAGTAGAAAGAGACAAACACATCCATCTTTCCTGTTCCAGATCATCAAGAGTGTGGAAGGTTTTATGGGGCCACATATAACATACAACACTTTTATTTATCCCTCGCTGTCCTAGTGGTGAAGCAAAAAGGAGAAATGTGGGTGGTCCCGACCCCTCCATGCTGAGTTTGGGGAAATCTGCTTCTGGCTTGAGAGAACCACTGTTGAAATTCCATAAGGTCAGCCCACCTCAAGTCCCTGTGGAAGTGACTGCTCATTTCATTATTGCTGTTATCAGCTAATACCTTATCTTAGCAGAGGTGGATGCTCTGCAGCTACAGAGGAGCTCATGGCTTTCATTTATCTTAAACGAACTTTCTTGAGTTCAGCCAATGCCATTGATGAATTTTAAGCAGCAAACTCAGAAACCCAGAAGTCAGTGCCGTCATTTCAAAAGAACAACCTTAGTCAATTTAACTCATTACCCCTGAATAGCCAATCCCTGAAAATACAGCATTTAAACCTTCACTTCAGAATAACTTATTGGATTACCAGGGCTACTAATATAATCATCTGATCTAATCAGCATTACAGTCTCTGGTCAGGAGCAAAGTAACCTTTTAAAAATGAATTTTCTGGTATCACTGGAGATGATGCCCAATACATGTTTGGTGAATGAATGAATGAACCAATGAGTGATATCTAAGTTCATTTTTCCCTCTTTCATTCAGTACTCTGCATAATCACTTCTCTTGACATCATGTGCTATGTCCTCAGCATCACAATCTGATTTTAGTTCCAGAAGACAGTAAGTGTAAAGAAGAAACTTGGCTGCTGGTATCAAAAACGTGCGTTCTAAAAGTTTTAGATGACTCCCAAAAGGTGACTTTTTGAAGTTACTATTATTTTTTTATCAACAGAAGAGTTGTAGAAGTTTTTCAGCCCTTCAAAAGAGTAAGGGTTGATAGGTTTATAGTACCTGTCCCATAGGAGTATCAGAGTATTATACATTTGAAGAAAGTTGCAACACCAACTAATTTTTAAAATACTGTATATCTTTCTCCATAATTTCAGAAGATGGCATTATGAGAAACCTCTGAATGATTCCTAAACAGATCACTTCACTCATGGTACCATCTGCATCTTTTGTCACTCATGTAATTAATTCCTCCCTCCCTCCCTCCTTTCCTTCCTTCTTCCTTCCTTCTTATTAGTCACTAGACTTAGATGTATTCATAAATATTATCTTATACAGTCCTCACAACAATGAAATATAAGTAGTATTGTAACTATTTTTACCATTTGGGAAACTGAATCTCATAGACATTAAATAACTTGTCCTGGGTCACACAGTACAACCAGAATTCAAACCCAAGAGTGAAAGTCTCCAAGGTCCATGATCTGTCCGTTTTATCAGTTTGTTTCTGATGTTTTTTTAAAAAAGCGACTGTTGAAAAACAGTTATGTGTTTTGGGGGCTATTAAAAGTTAATTTAAAAGCTAATGAAAAAGAAGAAAAAACTTGAAAAATATAAGATAAATCAGGAACACAGCATATTTTTATAGCCCTAAGCAAGAGACAGAGAAAAACAGAATTAAACAAGGATTAAATGTTATTTCCTTCAAGACTCTTCTTGATATATTGTAAAACTTGATCATGTGTCCTTAAAAGCCATAATATAATGATCTGGATGCAATCATTTGACAATGAAATGCAATTCTTTGAGTCTATTTTGGTATTCAAAGACAGCAATGGTGGCCTCCAGGGACGGAGAATAAAAATGCAGGTAGAGACACATGTGAAAGGATGTCATTTACAGAGAAGTTCAAAATGTTTTACTGCTGGTTTGTCTGCTGACTCCTTATCAATTAGCCTAGGTTCCTCTAAAGATAAGAAGTAGAGTGTTCAGGTTTCTGTTTAGGTATTTCCAGTTGAATGGATGATTGGTCAAATGATTGCATGCTCTTAGGATGGATTCCAAAATCCTTAATTAACTGGCCTACATGTGCTATGGGATCTGGTTCTTTGACCTCCCAACCTCATCTCAACCACTCCCATCTGGCTTTCCATGCTCTTCCACCACTAGCCTTCTTTATTTTTTCCACGGTACCATGTTCATCCTCCTTCTGTTTCAGGATCTTCACCTGTTCATTACATTTCCATTGCCCATCCCCTCCCTCCATTCCCTTTCTCCTCTGTCTTCTAACCTCCATGTCTCAGCTTCCTCTTTTCTTAGAGTGTCCTGCCAGACAGCACCGGCCAAGTGTGTCCCCGCCCCCGTCCCATAGTGAGCCCTTGCTAGTTCCCGACACTGTTCTAAATGTTTCCCATCTGCTGTCCCTTTACCCCCACAAACCCTTGGAGGCAGGTATTGCTATAGCCCTGGGACATAGCTGGGGAAACTGAGGCACGGAGCAATGAAACAGCTAGCCCACTGTCTCAGGGCTGGTATGAGGAAGAACAAGACTGGAGCCTCCTTGTTGGATTCTAGAGCCCATCATTCTCTCAACCACTTGGCTAAACTTCCTCTCTTAGGAAGCTCTGTCTGCTCACTCCTAGCATCCTTCTCCTTGAAGCACTCATCCTCATAATTGTTTTTGTGAAATTGTTTGTCTTTTGTCCATCTTTCCTAAGATAGCCTTTATGAGAGCCAGGTCTAATTCTTAGCTGCAGCCCCTACATCTAGCATTTGTGCCTGGAGCATTGGAGGTAGCTAATAAATGTCTGAAGAGTAAATAAATAAATAGATGGTCAAATGGAGGGACAGATGGTTTGGCAGATGAATGACGTTATTGGCTTATGTCTTTTAAAAATGGTGCCAGTGAATCTTGGATTTTAAGCTTTACACACAAACAAAAACCCTGTCCCTGGGGTAGCAATATTATCATCTTATACAAAAAGCAGGGTATTTTGGACAGGCTATGTCTTGGTTCATCTTGATTTTATTTTTCAATGGGAAGCAGTGATGTAGGATGCCCCAGATCCAGCCAAACTTTGAAGAGGTCAACGATAAAACTAGGAGGAGTTAGAGAAGGAGTAGGATAAAATGGTGTAGTATTTCTTAGCTAAAAGGGACCATAAAGGTCACCAAATTCAGTTTCTTCATGTTACAGTAGCTGATGTAGGAAAAATTCTTAGGTACTAGGACCAGATTTCTTCAACCGTATCTTTACCTGTTTTCAGTGTAGGCAGCAGAATTCAGAAGTGTCCTGCCAGTGCCCTGCTGTCTGGTATGCTCTGCTGCTGTCAGATAAAGATAAGACATGGGGCATTTTAGACAAGCTATATGACTCTGATACGACCCTTTCATCCAGCTAAGGAAGACACAGTGACTGATAATGACTTCAGAAACATCACCTGCTTACCCAGTGTCTGAACTCAAACACAAATCAACAATCTGAAGGCATAAAGCAATTATTTCATAGAAGTGTGAGGTTTGAACACAGGTTTCTGAAGAAAAAGCATTTTCTTCAGAAAGGTAAAGGTATTCCATTTGAAAATAGTAAAGGTGTTCCATTCGAAAACAGTATGGCAATTTTTACTAAGATCAAAGGCCGATTTCAAAGAAAAGACCTCTCTGAATATTTTTCTTCATCCGGGTATCTGACCTGCATAGAGATACAACTCCAAACCCAAAGTTTGCCTAGAAAAATACTGCATGGAACACAGTACTTGGAACCAGAAAACTGTCCTATTTTTAGCTGTGTCCTTGGGAAAGCCGCGTGACCTCTCTGAGTCTCAGTGTTCTCATCTGCAAAATGGAGCTAGTCCATCAACAAACACCTCTATGGTGTTTTCTTTGGCTGAGGTTTATGAATGATGGGGAGAGCTCCCATTTCTCAAGTACATACCATGTTTGGGGTACTTTACCTATATTGTCTCATTGTGTCCACAACAAAACCCTGTGACGGAGACATTGGAAATTGCAGCTTGGAAAGTTCAGCAACACGGTGAGTGGAAAAGCCAGGATTCAAACCCAAATCCACTGACCCCAAAACCTTTGCTCCTTCCACTTAGCTTCACATCCAGGCTCATGTATGGGAAAGGGCTTTGAATATTGTGAAGGGCTAGGTATGTGATTGCTATTATTTTTGTATGTGGCCTTAACTGGATTTATGCTCTCCTCCTAAATCCTTGTTTTGCCCATTGTTAGCTTGAAGAGAAATCTTTAGGGAATCTCTGGAGCTCCTTGGAAGAGAACTGGAATGGAACTTGCAGGAGCTTTGCCTGCCTGCCTGACTTGTGGCTCTGCCCAACTTCCACGTTTCTAGGGGAGCAGCATAGTTGTAATTGGTTCTCTAGACCCCACAGTCTGGGACAGGGAGCCAAGCCCTCCTTCTCTTTCTCTTTCCAAGTGTTGGAATATGTTCAGGCAAAATCCCCTCATGTCCCAGCAAAATCCTACATTTTGGAGAACACTTATTCTCTTGAAGATAATCTACCTTTAAAGGTCATGAAGGTTTAAAGTGTTATTTTTTTTCCCTAGCTTTATTGAGGTATTATTGACAAAACTGTATATATTTGAAGTGCACAATGGGATGATTTAAGTATACAATGTGAAATGATTGTCACAATCAAGTTAATTAACATATCCATCACCTCATATAGTTACTTTTTCTTTCTTATTCTTTTTTAATTTTTTGGTGAGAATGCTTAAAATCTACTCTCTTAACAAATTTCAAGTATACACTACAGTAGTATTAACTGTGATCACTGTGCTGTACCTTAGATACTCACAACATAGTCATCTTACAACTGCAAGTTTGTAATAGTCATCTTACAACTGCAAGCTTGTATCCTTTGACCAACATCTTCCCATTTCCCCCACCTGCCAACTCCTAGCAACCATCATTCTACTATGTATCTATGAGTTTGACTTTTTTTTTTCTTTTTAGATTTCACATATGAGTGATACCATATAGTATTTGTCTTCCTCTATCTGGCTTATTTCACTTAGCATAATATGCTCTAGGTTCATTCATGGTGTTGCAAATGACAGGATTTCCTTGCTTTTTATGGTTGAATAATATTCCATTGTACATATATACAACATTTTGTTTATCAATTCATCTATCAACAGACACTTAGGTTGTTTCCATGAAGTGTTGATAATTTTAAGTTCTGTTGTCTCACACTCCTTTTTCACTCCTGTGGTTGCTGGTTGGTTTGACGGTGGGGTTAGTACTCCCAGTAGCAATGGCCAGCATCATGGGGATACTGCCAGGAGAGTCTCTGGGCTACTTTTTGCACTGCATTGTAGTGAATTGTGACTGGAATGTCTCCAAAGTACTGACACCAAGGCTGGGCACGTACAACATCCAGAACCACTGAGAACAAAACAAAATGATGGAAAACAAGGAAGATGCATTCTTTAGTGAATGTAAATTGAATTCAGAGCTGGAAACAGATAAAGAAAAAGAATGAACAACTGAATAGCATTTTTTCCCTCTCAAGATGGTTTTTCCTCCTTAGATGGACACAACTTGCTATAGTATTATGTGATACTATTACTTGGGGTGACTATAGAATTTATGGACCAAGCCAAGATACTTTTGAAAGTAACAGGAGGTGTTAAACCTATTCCCAGGACAACAGGCATACCCCTACTACCTTGGGCAAGCCAGGATATATGATCTGCCCAGTATTGCCCAATATATCCACTCCGGTCTTTAGGATCTGTCTTCTAGATGTGTTTCTAGATGAGATAACACTGTGTCCTGGCTCGCACATGTGGCTGAATGCATAATCACTCCCTGTTCATTGAGTGGGTAGTTTCCATTTTACCCTTCCTCAACTCTGCTCCCAGTTAGGCTTCGTTTTCTCAAATGTAGGGAAGAGGATCAAGACTCGGATTGTTCAATCAAACAAGAGTTTTAATTCTAGCCTGCCAATTACCAGCTATGGCAGTATTTAGGCAAGTTGCTTAAACATCCCCAATTCTCTGATTTCTCACCTGTGAGCTGGGGATAGTAATAGTGTCAATACCTACCTCATACAGTCATTGTGAGGATGAAATAAAGTAAAGCAGGTAAAGCAATTGACAGTGCCTGGCACGTAGCAAGTGTTTAATACATATTTGCTATATTTACTAGCTATTATTCAGTGCTGATGAAAAGGCAGAGATTATATAACCCCTCATATTTTACCCCCTAAGGCCAATAAATATCTAGAACAACATCCCGCTGCCCTCCCGGTAAAACTAATCCCTTTTCCCATTTGGCTCATACTCTCACACTCCTAGTATAATGTTTATAGTGTGTTATGCCCAACTAGACTTGTACTTGTATCTCTTCCCTCTCATTCTTTTCTTCTTCCTATCACCTGGTGCCTAGCACTGCCTCGCCCATGGGACACACTCAGTAACTACTGGTGGAATTCAAATTCCACAAAGGGTGGTTTGGAAAAGACTGTCCAAATTCTTTTCAACTCAGTAAATAAAGGCATCCCTTTGCATCATGTCTTTGAAACCACCCCCATTCGCTCCTTTGGACTGGTTAAGTGGACATTTGAAATTCAAGGTCCCCAGAATAGAGGTCCAAGCTTGGGCTGAGTTTGGGAGCTGGGTCAGCAGACCCATGGTCTGTTGTGCTTGGCCTGGGTGGGCAGCAGCCAGGTGAACTGGAGTGGAAAGATGGGAGCATGGAAGACAAATCTGGAGTGTTTCCTGGTGCTGCCACCAGCTTTGAGGCTTTGGCTAACTTTATATTACTTGTTCCTCAGCTGAGAAGTTGAAATGATACCATCTGTATTTTTAGTTAATCTAGGATAAGAAATTATATAAAGTGTGTGGCATGTTAGTGGGAGTTCAATAAATGGTCACTATTGGTCTCCTGGCCATAAGTGAGGAGGTAAGAATTCCCAGCAGGGCTAAGATCAATTTAGAAGGTCAGTCACAAAACAACTTAGCAGGAGTCATCAACAGGCTGGAGTCAGAAAACTGGAGAAAGCTTGTGTTGAAAGTTGACCAGGCTCAGAGTAAGGGACAGATTTCTGCTGTAAAATAAACCCAAATCCCCAGCCCAACATGGGAGCCCAAATCAACTTAAGGCATTTTGCTTGTACACCAGTCCTAGGATAAATGCTGCCTTTTAAACTCTAGCCTTGCTACCCAAAGTGTGGTCCAAGGACTAGCAGCTTCAGTAACACCGGGAAGCTAGTTAGAAATGCAGGTTCCTCAGGCTCCACCTCAAACCCCTAAGTTAGAATCTGAATTGTTCAATGATTTCCCTGGTGATTCACATGGACATGATAGTTGGAGGAGGAGTGACCTAGCAGAAACCAGGACACACCAGATTGACTCTTCTTCAAAATAAGATCTGCTTAAGTCTGACAGGCCAGGACTTGGAACTCCCACCTGACTTGCTAGGATCTGAGAGATGGCAGTCCTCTGCTCTGGGTCCTCAAGTCTCAAGGCTGCTGACTGGGGGGGGGCGCCCATCAGCCCTCATGGTGAATAAGGGCCTTCTACTGGGACCCTGAGACCCTCTTTCTCTGGAAACCTCGATTCCTTGGAGCCAGGGCCAGGTTCTCAAGGAAGAACCTCTTATTTACTTGCCACTAACAGGTCCCCTCACTCTCCCCCAAGAGTCCACCCCTCATTTGCTTATGCGTTCCTCTTGCTTGGCTATCTTCCCACACTGCCCCAATTATCCAAATTTGTCACAATCTTCATCTTCCTTTAAGCCAATGGTTCTTAACCTTGGCTACATTTTAGAGCCATCTAGTTCCAATCTACTGATAAGATAAAACAAAACAAAACAAATACAAAGCAATATTCAGGCCTCACCTTTGACCAAATCCAAATCTTTAGGGAGTAGCACTCGGTCCTTAATATTTTTTAAAGCTTCCAGGGTTATTCCAATATGCAGTCAAGAGTGGGAACCACTGCTTTTAGCCTTTGTTATTTTCTTCACTTCTAGGTTATCTATGGTTTTGCAATACACAAGAGGACTTAACTTCATGTTATTTTGTGCTGTTCCCTAATTTGTCAATCACCTCCAAATAAGTTGTAAGCTCTTACCTAGCGGTGCTGGAGCAGGCTCATCTGGGCTTGTGAAAGGCAATTGTCATGGTGGAAACAGGGTCTATAATGGTGGGCTACTGGGTGTGCATCTCTTTCCAGATCCACCTGTAGTGAGGTCCCGTTGGGAGCTTGCAGTCGGCCGTCATGAGAGTATTTACAGCACAGAAAATTAGCATACAAATCAGAGTGTTATACATTTATTTTTTCCAGAGAGCTGGTTAAATATTTACCAGCATACCACTGTTCTTTACAATGGCCCACATTTGGCTCCCAGGACTGGGAGTAGGGTAGATATTTAGTAGGTTGTTACTGGGGCAGCAGTTTTCAGGGCAAGATTTTTTGAGCTTGAAATAAAAGAGGGTAGAGATAGGGGATGGTTAGGGAGGGAAAGCAAGCCTAGGTGAAGGGTTTGGCTCTATGAGAAAGACCGACTAAGGCTCAGGGAGCAGCTTATACAGATCTGCCTTGACAAGCTGTGATTTTAGGAAAATATCTGTCAGTGGAGGTTCCAGGTGGCAATGGTGAAGAACTTGAACAGACACTTCACAGAAGGAGATATATGAATGGCTAGTGATAATGCTCAACATCATTACTCATCAAGAGATACACATAGTAGCCCACTGTTATAGACCCTGTGTTCACCATGACAGTTGCCAATTAAACCCACGGAGATAACATTTTGTTCCCAGTAAATGGCAAAATCAAAAAGACTGACAGTACCAAGTATTGGAGAGGATGTAAAGTAACTGGAACTTTCATACATTGCTGGTTGGGAGAATAAGATGAAACAAAATCTTTGGAGACCTCTTTGTCAGTTTCTTATAAAGTGAACGTACATCTGTATTATTAACAAGCATTTCCATTCCTAGGCATTTACCTAAGTGAATGGAGAACTTAAGTCCACCAAAAGATTTGTACAAGGATAGCAACCTATTCATAACAGCTAAAAAACAAGAAAGAACCCAAATGTCCATCAACAGGCATATGGACAAACTAATGGTGATATATTTATAAATTGGGATCCTACTTAGCAATAAAATAAAAAGGAGTGAACTACTGATCCATGCAACGATATGGGTGAATTTCAAAAACATTGTAAGCAGCACGCAAAATGGTACATATCATATGACTCCACTTATGTGAAGTTCAAAAATAGGCTAAATTAATCTATGATGACAGAAAACAAAATGGCGGTTTTATTCATTGGAAAAAGGCACAAGGGAACTTTCCAGGGTGATGGAAATGTTGTAGATCTTGTTTGGATGGTGGTTGTGATTGTATATGCAATAGTCAAAGCTCATTGAACTGAATGCTTCATTTCTATGCATTTTGTCTTCCATGACTTATACCTCAAAAATGATAAATAATATACACATACATACTGTATCAGTTGTCTATTGCTGCATAGCTGATTACTCCAAAACTCAGAGCTTAAACCAACGTTTATCATCTCACACAGTTTCTGGGAGTCAGGAATCTGGGAATAGCTTAGCTGCGTGATTCTGACCCATGAAGTTGCAATCAAGCTACCAGGCAGGGCTACAGTCTCAGAGGACTTGCTAGGAGCCGAAGGATTTGCTTCCAAGCTCACTCACTCAGCTGTTGGCAGGAGGCTTCATCTCCTCACCACCTGGGCCCTTCCATAGGGTCACTCACAACATGAGTGAGTGTGACCAGGTGAATGACCCTAGAGAGAGAACACTCATGACGGAAGCCACCATCTTTTATAGCTAACCTCAGAAGAGGCATACCATCACTTCTGCAGTGTTCCATTGGTCACACAGATCAACCCCAGTACAGTTTGGGAAGGGAGTACACAAGGGTGTGGATGCCCTTGTGGAAGGTGGGGCTAGTTGAAGGCCACCTTCCAGTCTGGGTCCCACACGTGTGTACCTTATGAAACACTTATGCAGTGCCCCCCACATACCAGAAGTTCAGCCAATATCATGGCTATTATTTGGTATCCCAGGCATATTGGGAAAAGTTCATTCACATCTTGTGAGTACATCTTCAGCATCAGGATGTCTCAGTGAAATCAGTTTTAGCTGAGAGGGGAGGAGAAGGCAGGGAGAAGAAATATACCCTTCCATAAACCAAAAGGGGGTAAAAGGACTCAGTCTGCCAAGAACAGAACAAGGCAGTGAGAGCTCTGACCATGCAGGGAAGGGGAGAATTTGACAAATGGTTGAAGGAAGTAGGGTCAAGGGATGCCATGCTCAGGGGCAGCGGTATTTGAACACACTTACTGGCTATAACGACACCACCCTCTCTTGGTCTCTTCGTCCTTCTCTGACTGAAGTGTTTTGAACGGCTCTGCTGGCTCATTCCTCTTTCATCCTGGAATGACCTGCTTCCCTTCCTCCAAGACTGACAACCCTCTCGCCTCTCAGCAGTGGATCCTCTCTCAGCTCTCACAGTGTATCCTTTGTACCTGTGACCTGACTCTCATTTTATTCTGTTTGATTTGATTGCTAGTTGTTTACCTCTATCTCTAACACTGTATTTGAACTTCCTGAGCCCAAGGACTGTGTCATCCGTTTTCAGACTTTCCAAAGTGCCTGGCACACAGTAGATGCTCTATATATGTTGGTTGAAATGAAATGGCGTGTAGCTGAGATTTAAATTCTGTGTTCTCTAATCTAAAATGTACAGAGCCTCATAGTCTTTTTATTGACCACCGAATTAGTCAATTTCCAAAGAAAAGAATGATTCTCCCTCCTCACACACACGTTTGATTCCCTTTTTGGAGCCCATGACTGTGCAGACCTAAGTCAGGGAGTATTCATGACTTTAGCTATGACGGCAACAATTGATGTTGAAATTAAAAAGAGCACAGAGGGAGAGATTACCTGTATAGACAAAGAGGAATCCTGATCTCAAAAGAGAATATCTCAGACAGCTGTGGGCCATTCAGGAATTGAATCAAACATTTCATCAATTTTTGCTTATAGGTACCAGTTCCTGTGCTTTTTCTATTTATGTATCCAAAGCCATGCGCTTTTAATACTCCTTAAGCACCCTTTTTTATCACTGCTCCTGGTAATTCCCTAATTAAAAAGCCATCATAATCCCCAACTTTTTTGTTTACTTGAAAGAAGTTTTTATTTCCAGTAGATGGATTTCTATTATACCCTTGCAGTTGTGGCTATATGGTATCCTTTTCTTCTCCAAGGAGCTTGAGTCCCAAGTATTTTGTAAGGTCAGATCGTGGGCAGTTACCTGGGGTGTAGCTTCAAGGGCTTTTCAGGTTAGAAGAAAAAAATCACAATGATCTCAGTCTTGGAATCACAAATAGGCTAAGTGTCCCAGGACGGTCCCGGTCAACAAGACAGAATTCAGTATGTGTGTCCTTGGTCTGCCCCATCATTGAATTCCTTGTCCTGAGACTCAAACCCAGCCCAGTTGGTGAGTCAGTCTTGACTAGGTTGAAAGTACAGAGCTGTGAGCCCCACCCATGGGTGGACTCGAGAATTAATTAGTCCTGGTTGCCAGTCCTGCCATCCACATATGCCTTTTCCTGTAACCTGCAGGGCATTTTACAGGCATCAGTTAACATGAATAAGGGGCTAAGTATGAGGATGGGACTTTGTGCTTCTGTTTTCCTACTTAGGCCTTTAGTTGGGTCCAGGGGAGCCAGAGGCAATGGGATATATTAAATAGAAAAAAACCCATATCTAGAGTCAAGCTAATCTAGAGTCTTCCTCTCACTTCCATCTCTTATTAGCTCTTTAGTCTTGGACACATTATAACCTCTTTTCTCACTTGGAAAATGGCAGTAGTCATACTTGCATTATTATTTGTTACAATAATTAACTGACCAGAGGGACGTGCAGGTCCTAGCACATAGCATGCGCCCAATAATATTATTTTTGTTTCTGTCTTCGCTTAGACTGGAGTTCTGTCCTTCCAACCCAATGGGTCCAGTGAGAGTATCACCCCAGATTCTATACTCTGCTGCAATGTCCACCCGCCAGCTCCCTCCATGATAACTTGACTTCCACTCAAGTCCACTTCCATGACTCCTTGGAAGTGACACCAGCCCAAACAAACACAAGATCATTGTGTCCTTTGGACTTGTTATTCTGGATTGGTGGTTGCTTTCCTTGGGGCAGAATTTGGCTGTTGACTCAGTTTTCCCTCTCTTGGCCTTAGTCCTAGACCCTCCCATCCCTCTGCTCAATGCCAGTAAGACACAGGCAAGCACAGTGGAATAGTGTTCAAGTTTACAGGCTTTGGAGTTGCACAGCTTGAGTTTAAATCCCATTGCCACTACTTCCTACTGTGAGACCTTAGGCAAGCCCCTTAACTCCTCTGAAGCCTCAGTCCCTCCATCTTTAAAGAGAGCTTCATAGTATTACCTAACTCCAAGACAGTGGGGAGAATCACATGAGAAAATACATATAAAGCTCTTAGTAAAGTACCTGGTACATAATGAATACTCAATTAATATTGGCTATTATTTTATGCTTTGCTGCTGAGCCCAGCTATGTACTGATAATAAACCTAATCATGAAGCAATATTTCTGTCTTGAATACCGCTTACCTGTCAGTAGTTGGAATCAGGCCACTACTGTTTTCTGTCAAATTAGGCAGTTTCAGTTTTGTATGATGAATTTTGGGTGAAGGAATGAGTGATTCATTGGCCACACATACACTGGAGCACATTGTTATTTATTTGCTTTATCTCCTCTATTCACAAGTGACCTCAGAACTCAGGTGTGAGGTAAGGAAAGGGTAATCAGTCAGGATTCTTAGCTCATCTATGTTATTATTTTCACGTGGCAAAAGGAACAATTTGAATCTAGAAGAAAGGTGATCTGTAAGCAGTCTATTGTAATAATCTCGGTGAGAATCTCTAAAGGCCTCAACCAAGCAGAGGAATATGAAATAAAAGTCCCCATGAATTCTGGGCTTTAGAGTGCCCTGCATATCAAAAAATACATTGATGAGAGAACACATGGGAGCCTCTGTGGCTTGGAATCCTGCACTCACGGCCAGCACAGCATGACTGAAACCCTAAGACACCATTCCCATGGCCAACACCATTGGAGCCCTAGCGAAATACTTCTCCAAATCGGTTGACTTACGTCCTCAGAAGAGAAGACAGTTGCACCCATATGCCAGGAAGGTTTGTGGGTTGTACTGCTGCTCACATGGAAGTCAGAAACTGTTTAGAAAGACAGGGAGCATATTTGGCTGGCAGGAGGGTTTAGATTAAAAAAATAAAAACAAATTATTTAACTCATCAAATTCTTCCTGTACGAAGCATGTGTGAAGCAAGATATTGGTTCTTTACATTGGCAGCTAAATGTAGACTTGTGTTTGTTTTATAAAAGCATTTAATAATGTTGCATAACTTTTTTAGAAAACAAATAAAGTAGAAGCTTTATTTAATAATTTTGATTTATATTTTGATACTTCTTAATTATAACTTGTATTTGTCTTTTAATTTCAATAAATAATTTGAATGTTTGAGAGGAAAAATAACTTCTAAAAGCACATAAGAAATACTTTTTTACATTTAGGTTTGCTTTATCTTGTTTTTTTTTTTTTTTTTTTTGCGGTACACGGGCCTCTCACTGTTGTGGCCTCTCCCGTTGCGGAGCACAGGCTCCGGACGCGCAGGCTCAACGGCCATGGCTCACGGGCCCAGCCGCTCCGCGGCATGTGGGATCTTCCCGGACCAGGGCACGAACCTGTGTCCCCTGCATCGGCAGGCAGACTCTCAACCACTGCGCCACCAGGGAAGCCCTATCTTGTATTTTTGATTAAAATATATTCACATTTGGTATGCTTTGGACATAATTACATTTTCATTTTTAATACCTTAGATCATTGTAATCAATAGAATCAAACTCTATGAAAGTCTTGATAAGAATAATATAATTAGTAATGTTGCTGAAAGGAAGGAAAAATATGAATTTTGTGAAATAAATACATAATAATTGTTGAATTATGTATGCTTTTACTTAATTACTCACCCACACTTTGGCAACCCATCAACTGACTATTTAGACATGTACAATATTGATTAAATTCAGCCATCCTTGATAGTTTATAGACTTTCAAGTGTATAAAAACAACAGCTTTACATATTAAAAAATTTTGTCATTGGGAAGATACATACTTATTATGGAAGGGGATAGAATGTATTCTATCAAGTAGTCTGTATGCTTGAGTTATAACTTTTACTCCATTTGTTCTCCTGAAGTGAGAGCAAGGTTGGGATCCGGTGGTACATAGTCCTCTCATCCAAGATTGGTGAGACAGAAACAAGAAAAATGAAGGCACTGATGTCAATTTGAAAACCAACCAAACAACCAACCAACCAACCAACAAACCAAAGACAGAACAGATAACAACAGAAAGCAGTCACTGAATCTGTTTCCACCTTCCCACACAATGGACTTTACATCCTAAACATTAGCACTCTGAACTCTGAATACATTGCCCATAAATTTTAGGCAAATTTGTCCTTTTTTAAAGTTTATTTTTTTGAAAAAAAAGGCAGGCACAACCTACAGAACCTTTCCTTCCTGATTTAATCGTGTTCATCCACTTGCTAATGTTGAAGTGGAATTCAGTTGTAATACGCTTAATTCAGAAAGCCTATATCCAGGTATTTTGACACTCTTAGAATAAAGATGCAGTCCATAGATAATGATTAGAAGTGACCAGGGACACAGAACTCCAATTAAGAGAGATTAACCAGAAACTCAGAAGGGTCCCTTCACTGACTCATTTCAACATTTTTCAAATGTTACCTGGATACTATTCAGAAGTCAAATGGCATTACCTTCTGAGAGCAAATTTATTCTTCCTGAAAGTAGGTATTTAAGAAATTAGCAAAGATTAGGAAAGCATTTTATAAACATCTCTTCGGACTTACTTTACAAGGTTTTATGAAACAATGAAATCATTGTTCTGCGTCAGAGTCTAATCTCCTTGGGAATAACATTTTACCACCTGGTTCCATTGCTTTGTAGTTGGGTGTGTATTAAGTCTGAGATCTATGTATAAGGCACAGGGACAAATGGGTTCCTCTCATAAGTCCTCACTGCCACAGTCTATATTTGTAATCAGACAATCAATACGGCTAACTTGTGCCAACTTCGCTGGAGGAGAGTGAGTGATCCCATTTGAGATCTATGATACTAGAGAAATAATGTGAAGAAGCTGTGTGAATGGGGCTCATTGTTTGCCTGTATTTTAAATGTTCTAATTTTTCACAACATTTTATGGAGAGCTCTTAAAAGGCCTTTATTAAGTGTCCGTTTTAAAAGAGGTGTTGTTGATTTACGGTAATATAATCTGCTTTTGCATAAGGCTTTTTATCCCAGTGTTTGAGGAGTACTTTGCCAACCCAATCCTATCACCAAAATCCCAGATGTAATTCACAGAAGCAAAGAAAACTGGCTTCTAGATCTAAATTCAGATGCATGGGATGTTTGTTAGATTCAGTACCCAAAAATCACTTGCATAAATTTGGCACATGACTTTCTAGCTCTGTGATAACTAGACGTTCAGTATTTACTCATTCAGCAACCATTTATTGAGCGTCTACCATATACCAGGGACAATGCTGGGCAGAGATGAAAAAAGCTATTGTTTTTGCCTTCTAATGACAGGAATAGACGTGTGGATACACTGATAACAATGCAGTGTGACAACTGAAATTAAGTGCAATTTATATAATATAAGTGCAATGTAGGAACCTATGCAAGTTAGAGAGCTTAAATAGAGCACTGATTCTCAAAACATGGTCCCAGACCTAGCAGAATCAGCATCATCTGGAAACTTATTAGAAATGCAAATTCTCAGACCTCAGGACTACTGAATTCTAAATTCAGAGGGTGAACCCTGCAATCTATGCTTTAACAAACCCTCCAGCAGATCCTGATCCTTGCTCAAGTTTGAAAACCACTGGCCTAGAGCAGTGATTCTCAAACCCTGGTGCATATTTATATCACCTGGGGAGCACTTAAAACTCCCAAGGATCAGGCCACAACCCAAGCCAATTAAATCAGAATCACTGGGGGTAGATGAAGCAATGTCGGTGCTAGGTTTTAAAAGTCAAATAAGATATTTCCAGGAAGACAGCGAGAAGGCATTTCATGCAGAGGGGAGATACCACAAAGCCTCGGAAGCATGAAACAGCTCTGGATATTGGAGGTAAAGTCAACACTGTTGCTGAAGTATAAAGTTTGAAGGGAAAAGTAAAGGAAGAATGAACTGAAACAGTAGATGGGGTCAGTTCACGAAGAGCTACGACTTGGGAGGATGAATTGAATCTTGGCTATATGTTTTTTCTATTCTTTACTGGGAAATTGGTTTGGGTTCCACGTTACTACCTCCACCCATCTTGCTTCCTGGGCTTGGTTTTCCTAGTAAAATCATTTCTCTCAGCTGAGGCTGTTTATAATTAAGATCAGTGATTGCTTAGTGTTCAGTAGAACTCAGCCACATGCTACCGTGAGTGCAAGGAGAGAGAGGATTGGAAGCGGACAGCAGAAAAGAGGATCTGAGACAAAGTGAAGGAGCTTCAGAAAAGGAAAGTGTTGCTTTAGACTTTTGGTTGTAGTTGCTGTTTCCGGCTGAATCAGGGAGCGACTCTGGAATAAGTGCATCTGCCCTCTAAGAAATGAAAGCCAGACACAGGAAGTGGGTGGAAAGAGCCTCCCAAAGAGGCTCAGCTGCCACACGCCTTCTGTCTGCTGTGGGCACAGCAGCTGCACAGACCCGTCTTGTTGGGAGTCAAGACAGGACCCTTTCAGTCCGGTGACCTCAACCTCTTCTCCAAGGGTAGAGAAGAGGGAAACTGAAATTCTTCCCTGTGACTGAGTACATGAGAATGTGACAGTTATTTAAGGTAACAGGTTTCTTGTGGGCCCTGGCCGCCGACAAGGGCTGTTGTGTGGCGCATGCACCCCCGTCTTGTGTCAGGGGAGGGTACAAGGAGGAGGAGGCCGGAGCAGTTCATTCCCTGATCTGTATAACATGAATACTTCCGAGAGACAGGGATGGGGATTTTCAGGGTGTCAGACGCTCTGACAGAATCTACCCTTTGAATTGGATTCAGGGTCAGCTCTACTAGGTGTTCACATTCACAGCCTGCTGATGAGATCAGAGCAACTATGAATCAGCTACGAAGATAAAGGCTAACACCCAAGCCCATACTAACTTTATTAGATCCAGATTGCTACCTTTGAAATAGATATGGAGGAAAGGAAATATATGAAATGGAAGGAAGTGGGGATGCACATGTTTTGGACAGGCTGTATCAGCTAATTGAGCCTTAGATTGTGATGAACAGTTTAGGCTCATATGGGATGGGAAGAAGCTCATCATTTGATGCTGAATTGGGCTCTGTCAGCTATTTCAGTATCATGTTCATCTCCATACATAATATCACATGACATATTTGGAATACGGTGCCAAGTCAGTTTCCTCCTGGGGGGTTATTTGGTTTTCTTCCTCAGTTAATTTTGAATGGATCTCTTTTGGTTGACTCTTTATTATATATTGAAGCCTCACTCTGTGCCAAGCTATGACAAGCACTTTCTATGGCAATATGATAGCACAGTTCTTAAACCACAGGCTTTAGAATCATTCTGCCAGGTTCAGATCTCAGCTTTATCCCTTTGGGCAACTTGCCTAATCTAATCTAGCCTCAGTTTTCTCATATGTTAAACAGGAAAAGGATAATAACACTTGCCTCATTGGATTAATCTGAGAGTTAATCAACTTATTCATATAATATTCTTACTAGAGTGCCTGACACATAGTAAGCGCTCAGTGAATGTTACTATTATCACAAACCATTGTTTTCACCAAGTATGTACTATTTGCAAAGTGGAGAGAGGAAGGAGACTGAAAGAGCTGAAGTTCCGGTTCAAAGTCACACAATTTGTAAGTGGGAGGGAGATTCAGGATTCAAACTCAGCTCTGGAGGTGGAGTCCATGCTGTTCAACACTGCACTGGACAGTCTCTACCAGTCACTTTTTGCTATTTGGCTATTTAAATCCACCTCTCCTCTCCTTCTTAAAATGATTACCAGTTTGTCCTATGCATAATTTATTCAACTTTTCTGCCCTGATTTGATTCCTCTTCTCAGTTTGCAATTTTACTGTTGTGTTTCTGCCTTGTACTCACAACAGTTTCTAATGCCGCCTGTTAGAAACTAGTCATTTTGCTTCCACGCATTCCTAAAGATAAGACTATTTCTTAAGAAAAAATAGAATAAAGCAGGAACAGATTCTCAGATGTAATCATCATGATGTGCAATGAATATCTGAGTGCTTGCAGGATCATTACACTTTCAAATATTCCTCTTTTTGTCTGCATGGCAAAGACTCAGTAACACTCTTCTAAAGACAGCTGGCTATTGTAGTCTGAGTGAACAGCTTCACCAATGGATCTGTGCTCAGTTTAACAATGAGAGAACAAACATGGTGTGAGTTTTAGAGATATGTGTACACATATGTATATAAATTATAAATATATATATCTATGCATTCATGTATGTACATACACACCCGTATAATCATTTTGGACTATTAGAGAAGATATAATTGGGCACTTACAGGCTATGTCCAAAAACCACCACCATAAACTGAAAAACAATTCAGTCATCTACCAACCTATTAAATTGAAACAATTGGAATTGGACAGTTTCTCTGGGACTCTTAAGGTATAGATGATTTGAGAAGTCAATTATTGGAAATCAATTGTTGTTACATGTATATGATATCAAACAGCTTCATTTTGGACCTATGGTATCAAATAGGTTCTTCACAATATGGCAAAACATGGTTTATAATGCCCAGCACTAATGAATACAATATATTTGTAGAAATTTTATCCCTTACATCTTCTTTTGTTTGAGCTTCCAGTTAGCTATATAGCTGTGTTTTCTCGGCGACAGGAGCTGTACCTTACGTATACATTTTACACTCCCTCCAGAGGTGTAGTACTTGTTATATGATTTTCACTCAGTAAAGTACAATTAACTGAAACTCATTCTCTCTTTTTATTTAAACCTACTATTTAACTGGTTAAGAAACATGTTTAAAAAATGTTTTTCTCTTAGCCCTTTAAAACTAGTTAACTATTCAACATTTATTGAGTACTCATTGTGTCCAGATGTGCCTTAGAGGAATGGAAAGTGTTAGAAAACAGGTAAGCCCATCTCTGCGTTTTGTTAGCTCCCAGACTCATGGCATTATAGGCCTGATGTAAGTAATTATCAAGCTACAGATCTTGTCTCTGTGCTGTGAACCTCTAACCATATTCTAGAAACAGGCATAGCATTATATCCTGTGTTAGGCTTCACAAACAGAAAAAATCATGTATACTGTATTCTTCACTTTTCCTTAAGTTAGCTCTTTTAGGTTGAAAAGAGCAGAAGAACTTAGGAAAACCACATAAGAGGAAGCCCAACTTTTTTCTGGTTTTCAATGTGTGAACATACTTGATAACATGAATTATTAAGAAACAGCTCCCTGTTGACACAGGCTGTGGGCCACCTGCTCACCCTGGGCCCCATACTCACCTTTTCTCTAGTGACCTTGCAGAACCCCATGCTTTACACACTGGGATAATGGTCACAAAGTTAGAAGATACCAGGAAGGGCATGTCCACTTACAGCTGCACCATAACCACTCAGTAATCACAGCTGTAACACAGTGGCCACTTCTGGAGGATAAATGGGGGGAAAATGGAGGTTCCAGGTAGGTTGGGGCTCTAAAATACTTCAAAATGATCATTTTCTGGGCGTTGCACCTCTGGAATATTTCATCAGAGCTCTTCCTCTTCTGTTATTTATTCTACACACAGTTACTTCGTTGTGCCAGGTTTTGTTTACATGTCAGGGACCCATACGTGAAAAGATGTAGATCCTGTTCATAAGGAATGTATATGTCTGGCTAGACTATTTGAAGGCCCCAGATGTGTGGCACCTACTCCTAACCATTGAAGGAACAACTGTTAGGTTCTGAAACTATATACAGTATTTGCGTTAAGAGGCTACAGCACAGGAAGTCCTGAAATATACCAGAGAGTATGAATAGCTTGTGAATGATATTATGCCGTGGCTTCATGCATACCATGTAGCCAAGGGCAAGATATCTCATAACTAATTATATTCATTTTGCACTTAACAGAGACATTCAAAATACCGATCTTAAAATGTGTAAGTTGAACTTCTGTTAAAATTACACTCTCCCTAAGGAAAACAGCTCTTTTCCCTTGCTATACTTTAGGCTGCATTTATAGGCTGCCAAAACACTTCATTTAATTTGGGGGAAAAGTCCGTCTAACTGTTGTCAGGTATCATGTAACAAATAGTTGTTTTGCTGGTTTGTTTTTTTTTTTTTTTAAACCTTGTAACTGTACTTTTGTATTCTGGTGGCCCAGCCTTAGGCTACTTGAGAGAGACAGAACTGAAAGAATCGATTCAAATAGGCAATGAAAAAGCGAATGTGTATCCTTAGAGTGTTTTGGAGCTTATAACACTGCCACATACATTATCTCATTTAATTATCCCAAAGGCTCTGCAGACAGAGGTACTATTATTATTGTCCCTGATTTTCAGATGAGATATTATTTGAAGAGACGGGACAGAATTAAGATAAACATAGGTGGCTTTGCCTCAAAATCCTATTTTTTTTCTCCACATTGTATTTCTAAAATCCAGCATGTGTTGGGATAAATCTTTGCTAGAACCATGTTTTCAATATGATTGTTAATACCATAATGCCAGTGTTGTTTAGGTTTCTCAATCTATCATGTGTATAAGTCAGAATTCTATGTCTGGGGTTCTCTTAAAGGAACCTCATGTTGTTTCAGATGTCAATAGGGGAGTATGTAAATCTTTGGAATCAGGGAAACAGTATGGCATTTATTGGTAGCCTTGGGTTTCTTTGCGTTAAGGCTTCAAGTAAGAAATGCCTTTAGTTCTGGACTTGACCCGGAATTTATCTTACAACAGGCCATTAAGGACAAGCAGTTGTCAAAGACAAAGCAATGGAATTGGGGCTTTACGTTAAGCTCAAAATACTTCCAGTTGGAAGCAACTTAACACAACAACCAATATTCACACAGTCCCTAAAGTGTGCAGGACACTGTGTAGGTGTTCAGTGGGAAGGGGGAGGGGCATATATTCTGTTTTGTGCAGAAGAGTCCTGGTTTATGCCAGTTACCCTATGTCCTGTCTGCTTAGAGCCACTGAACCCTTCACTCTCAAAAATTGCCCGGTCAGCCTAGTTAGAGTAGATACAAAATCAGGAAGACCTCAAACTCTGTTCTCCAGGAGATTTTATAATCTGATGGAGGCCAGGAGGGGGGGGATATAAGAAAAGTGTGAAGCAGAACGTTTTCAATGTTGTTTTAAAATGATGGAAAGCAAATGCTTTGGGACTTCAGAAATATATATTTAGTTGGGGTTAATTAAGGAGGAAAATATCACTTCATGTCACTTTCAACAGCAACGATGAGAGTTATCCAAAATGTTGGGATGTATGTAAAATATACCCTAGGATAGAGAACCTGTGGTTCAGATGTCGTTCTCCATTGAGGAAGATCTATTTTGTTCTCGTCCTCAACTGGGCCACACCAGACTATTTGAAACTTTCTATCAGTAAAGGGAACTGCAGAGAATTCACAGTGTCTTGGCTGAGGGTCTATGTTTCTCTCTAATTCTGTTCTTATTTCCTCCTGCTCAGACTGATGCGGGTGTTCATGTGATGATTAGGAAGTGTGATGCTTCTGAAACAAGAACACAGTCTACAAAAAATGCCCCTTAAAAACACTTTCCCTTCTCTGTTCTTGCCGTGAGGGTGCCTTTTGGTGGTAAAAATATAAATTCTAGGCTGGTTTCTACTGTGAACAGTCTTTATCTGATTATTTAAAGCCTTCTACTTTGTGGTTACTTCCTATATTGGACTATTAAATCTCCCACCCATAGGGTCCTGTCTTATCTTTCATCTATTTCACAGCTGTTTTACAAGAAATTGTTTGCTGCCTCGCTAAGGTATTTATTTTTAAGACTTTAATGTCTTCTTGCACAAGAATTACATGAAGTCCTGTGGGTGATAAGAAAGAGAAAGAGTAAATAATGGCCTTGGACCTTAAAAGAATGGCCACACATTAAAATTTGCTTAGACAGTTCAGGTTCGTGCCAGGGGTCCTGATGTAATTATTAATAACATCTCTTTTTACTCTGAAAAGTGTCCCAATTTGGATAATACATTATATGGTCCCCTAGACCTTAGAGGCCTTAAATTCAGTTAGGGAGACAGGAGACACAAATAGGAAAAGACAACTAACACAACAA
The DNA here is from genome assembly GCF_949752795.1 of Hyperoodon ampullatus. Taxonomy (NCBI): domain Eukaryota; kingdom Metazoa; phylum Chordata; class Mammalia; order Artiodactyla; family Ziphiidae; genus Hyperoodon; species Hyperoodon ampullatus. The sequence continues at coordinate 17,236,379 of NC_136924.1, read as the reverse complement.
AGCAAAGTGATGCACGCCGAATACATGATCTGTACCGCCAGTGAATGGAACCATGTTTTAGAAGCAGGAGAGATTGTGAGGACTTGAGCGATCTGGTAAACTGCTTGAAGATGAGACTGACGCTGGCCCTTGAAGAACATGTAGAATTCAAACAGGCAGTGAAGAAAGAAGATCCTTCAGTAAACCCTTTTCTTGAGACTGCTAAAATCAAAGCAAAACATAACTTTTACAATCTGAATAAGTGCTTGTAAAAATGATTCCCTCCCCTCTTCAAAGCAAGCTGATGTCACAGGCAAACCAGCTTGGTGTCTTGAGCAGAAAACCCATTTTAGTTTATTTAAATATGTGTGTGTTTTCCAAATGTTCAATCTGGTTCCCAACCACATGAATGAGCCATTTCCTTTGCTAACATAATCACTACCCCGCTATTATGGAGGGACCAGAGCATGGGCCCAGGAATCCCCAGAAGGCAGCCTGGGCTTCAGTGGCAGTTCCAAGATGTGGAATTGCACACATCATGCATTTCCTATTTGACTGCATTTTCAGTCATCTCTTGGTCCCAGTGGGTACAGGGACACCCTGAGAAGACAGTGATGAATGGGAACACATGCATAAAGCTACAAACTCAATTTTCAAAGGCCTCTGAAGGAAGTGGTAAAAAGTGACCATCAGTATTACTAATTATTCACAATGTCCATAGTGAACAGGGTTGAGTGTAATGCTTTTGAACCTAAGGTGTGAATGTCACAGTCATCCTGCCTTTTTTGAGTATCATTCTATTAAATTAAACACACATGGCTGTTCTTTTCTTAGGGTTTGATTACATCAGTGGTTTTCAGATTTTTTTTCTTTAAGGTTTAAAACCTTTTCTTCAAACAAGACCTTAGAGATACTGATAATTTGTATGTGAGAGAGCCTGCTAGTTACTAGCTCAGTAGCCATGCTCTACTTTTTTCTTATTAATGAAGCTCCAATTTTTATTGGGGGCAGCAATATGCCTAGCTTAAATCAATGAAACCTAAATTACCTAGCTTTCATTTTACCTAACATAACAGATCTAGCCAAAAGAAGACACAATATGAGGTGTCCAAGAAAGCTCTTCAAAGAGGACTAAATCCTCTGGCAGGTACCCTTTTTCTCTTTCCCTTTCCCTCCAGCCTTTATGAATAGTGGATATGATGGCTGGAGCTCTGACAGCCTTCTTGAGAACATGAAGATGGGGCCATATTCTAAAGATGTGGGAACAGAAAGCTGTAAGAAACTTGGGTATCTAATGATACCGTGGAACTATCATACCAACCTCTGAACTTCCTACTTCTGGACTTATTTGAGAGAGAAAAATTTCTCTGTGTTACTTATTTCTCTGTTATAATTTGAAAGTTTCTTCATTAGCAGAAAAAGGACAATTTTAATGTTAAACTGTTAAATTGATAAATGTTAATTTGTTGAATGTTAAACTACAAATAGGACCATTCTCTGGTAAAAGTAAAGGTGAATGGAGACCAGAGTTCTACCTATCATAATATTTGAATTATAGGGTATTTACTAAGCAATTTTGAGTTAATATGGCATTTCTGGAGGCACTAATAATAACATAAAGGACCATCTGTAACTTATTTAATCTTACTAGAGTCATAACCCTCTGTATTGACTGAAGATTGCTCTTTGAGGTACAAATATTGGAGGAAACTATAATTTCTTTCTCTGTTATTTCAGAGCAAGTGCTAGTAAATCTGGAGGGGTTTAATCCAGACCTTAATCACTACTGATGTCTTTTCTCAGTTTAAGTGGGGAAAGAAAGGAGCAAAAGAATAAAAAAAGAAGACTTTTTGAGTATCTATTAATTGCCGGTCATTTAATTTATATTATACCATTTAATCATCACTACAAACCTATAAGGGAGAGAGATCCTACACATTGCCCAAATCTAAGAGGCACCATTCACACAGAGTACAATGAAGAGAGTGCCTGCTGCAGCTGTGTAATGTGGTACCCCTAAATTAGAGGACATAACCAGTTTTGTCTGTCTAGTGTTCCTTCTTTTGGAGAACCGGCCTCCATCCTGCAGCAATCCTGCACCATCCATATTGTTCGGTGGGCCTGTTTCCCTCACCATAGGCCTCAGTTTGGTCATTTGACTCAGGCTTGGCCTGACTCTCCATCTGTTAGCCACAGATGATTCAAAAATGTTCCTAACGAAAGACAGACCAATGAGAGTACCTCCTGAGACATTTTCTGGAGCTTTTCTTCCTCTTGGATCCTGAGTTGTAAAGAACATGTGATCTTTTCAGCTTCCAGTGGTCATCTCACTACTTGGTAGCAAGAGCCTCCCTCAAATGAAGCTGTGACATTATTTGAGAACACAGGTCCAGTGATGTTGAAAACACTGGGCTTTTTCAGTTACATGAGTCCATTAATATCTTTTTCTAAAAAAGCTAGTTTGATTTCTTTTTCTGCCATTTGCTATCAAAGAGTTTCAACTAATGCAGGTAGCTATTACCATCTCCACAAGGCTGAGAAATTAAGTAACTTGGCTAAGCTGAGTCAGTAATTGATGGAAACAGGGCTCTGATATAGGGCAATCTGGTACTCACATCCATCTTCTTTTCATTATGCTATGTTGCCTCCCCAAGCCGACGAAAATCAATCACAATTTATGGAAATCATGTTGATTTATCATTAGGCTTTCTAAAATAGGATATCATTTAAATATAGTTTCCATGTCTCAAATTTTATGCTAATTCTCACTGGTAAGTTTGTGAAGCAGAGTTATTACTCTTTGTTATGGAAATATTTCCATTTTTACAAAGCCTTAGAGAATGTTTCAGTGAGACCTGTCAACAAATCCTTTTTGAACATCTACTATGTTCGTGGCACTGGATTAGTTGTTAACAAGGAAACAAAAGAATGAACAAATAGAAATAACAGTCTAGAGCATAACATGTATTTAAGTCACTGTATTTCTAGATGGAAAGTGGTAAGTGCCATAACACCAACACAGATAAAATGCTATTACAAAAAGCAGTGGGTCAATAGAGGAAGTGTTATTTGAGCTAGGCAATAAAGATCATATAGGATTAAATGTGAGGCAATGTGAGCAGTGTATTTTAGGCCAGCGCCTCAACAGAACTTTCTGCAATGATGAAAATATTCTGTATCTTCCTTGTATAACATGGTAGATACTGTATAACATATGGCTACTGAGCATGTGAAATGTTAACTCAGCAACTGCATGGCTAATGCCTACCATGTTGGCTGCTGCAGTACTAGACAAATAAGCATATAGCACAAGCAAATGTATAGGATGGGAAGAATGGAAAGCACAGGGTTTTCACGAAAGGTAAAGCAAGTTGTCTACTTTAGCTAAAACTGAGCTCATAAGACAATGAAGTGAGAAATGGTATTTGGTAAAGTTGAGTAGGTCCAGATCATGAAAGATTTGGGTTTGAAGCTTTGTTCTTAGTTAAAAAGGGACTGATGATGGCTCCCAAGCTAGGAAGTGGTAGGATCAGCCCTGTGCTATGGGAAGATTAAGCTGGCAGCTGTGGATATGTAGAACTAGAAAGGATACAGCATAGAAGTAGAGATGCCACATATGAGACCACAGTGAGAATCCAGACAAATTAATGAAAACCTAAAGACAAGTTAATGAAAGATGGTGACAAAGGAAGTGTAGTAAAAAACAAGACAGATGTGAAATATATCATGAAAGTAGAAACAAGAGAACTAAGAATTGATTGGAAGAGCTGGAGGGTGAGGAAGAGGAATGCATTTTGGAGAACAAAGAATGAAAGAAAAATGAGAGAAATAGATGTGGTGGTACAGCCATATGGTTGGTATGGACATTCTGAGCCTTGTTTTTGATCTTTTTGAGTTTAAGGTGCTAGTGTTAGAAATATAATTAAAGAGAAATGTTAAAATTAAAGAGAAACATTTTAAAATGCAGTAGAAATTTGGATTGGAAATTATATGCATATAGATCAGAGATCAGCAAACTATAGCCTTACAAACTATAAGACTATTCTGGCCAAAGCTAGCGTTATAGTTTATCTGGCATTCCACCTGTTTTTTAAGTAAAGTTTTATTGGAATGCTGCTACTCTCATTTGTTTACATATTATCTGCAGCTGCTTTGCAGTATAAATGTTGAGTAATTTCAACAAACTGTTATGCCCACAAAACCAACATTATTTACTATCTAGCCCTCTACATAATACATTTGCTGACCCTGATATCGATGATAGAAATCACCAGAATGCATGAGATTGTAATAATTTTACTGTAGGAAATTCTATTATTCATTAGAATACAATAAAACACTTTATTGACTATTACTATTATAGTGACACACCTATAATATAATAGTATTCAGAATGAAAATACACAGGTCCTCCATGGTTCTAAAATGTCTCTTGAATAACCAAGAAAATAGTTAATGATTCTCTGTATAAAAATACTGTTCAATGTGTTGTATTTTTGTCTAGATATTTGGAAATTGGTACTCCTTTCATGATTTATATTTGATTACTTGTTAATCATAGTATTTTATTAAGCAGAACACTTCATTCTCTGTCTATGCCACACAATATATATCTTAAGCCATATGAAATTCTTACTTCATTAAAATTTCCTCAATTCCTGGAAACTAAATAGGATCTGAAGTATAAATTTTAGGATCAAACTTGAGTGGTCAAAGAAGTATAGGCAGCTGTTTATATCTTACAGGGAGAATATATTTAAGTATTAGTATAATAAAAGAACTAAAGAAAGAAGGGAAGGAAAGAGGGAGAAATACAGGAATAAAAAAGAAAAGGCAGATTAATCTACTATAAAGTTGACCAGTTAAAAGACTATCACACACAGAGTATATCTGTCAGTGCGTCAGATTCAAAGAGATAACAAAATACCTCCAGAGTATAAGAAAAAAACATAAGGAACAAAACCAAACAACAACAAAAAAGAAAATCATAGGGTATTGAAATAGTACAGAAAGTAGAAAGAAACTTCAAAATATTACAGTTACTATCCCCAGAGAGATAAAATGTTTAATAAAATGAAACAATCATAAGAGGAATGAATAATGGAAATTTAAAATATGCCACTGAATTAAGACATCTAATTAAAAGTTTAGGGCTTCCCTGGTGACGCAGTGGTTGAGAGTCCGCCTGCCGATGCAGGGGACGCGGGTTCGTGCTCCAGCCTGGGAAGATCCCACATGCCGTGGAGTGGCTGGGCCCGTGAGCCATGGCTGCTGAGCCTGTGCGTTCGGAGCCTGTGCTCCGCAACGGGAGAGGCCACAACAGTGAGAGGCCCGCGTACCGCAAAAAAAAAAAAAAAAAAAAAAAAAAAAAAGTTTAGAGCATAATATTAGGAAACTCTCCCTGAGAGTAAAGAAACAAGACAAGAATATGAAAACAATAGGAGATAAAAGACAAGAAAATCTAAGGATTAATCCAAGAGATGTGTCCTTTCTCTGTTCTAAAAGACAGAACAAAGAAAACAGAGGGAAGGAATTTATTTAAAAAATAATATAAGAAAACGAAAGTCATGAATGAGTTTCCAGATAGAAGAACAAACCAAAACATAAAACAAAAAACAAAAAAGGCACACACCAAGATATAGTATCGCAACAATATAGAACAGCAGGGCCAAAGATAAGATCCTAAAGGCTTCCAGAGAGAATAAACAGGTCACATGTCAATAGGGTGATCAAATATCCTAGTTTGCCTGAAATAGGCCCAGTTTACACATTGTCCTGGCATGCCCTTTGTTCTTCAATTTGTTTAGACTTTGTCATTTCTTAACAAATTATTATCATTAGTTGAGGCACTGAAATCAGCCATAGTGGTTTTATAGGTCTCCACTTTGTATTTCCAGCTTCTGCTAAAAGTTTTGTCTGCAGTGTATGAGATGCATGTGTAATAAACAGGATACTCACTTTAACTCATAGTTAAACCTGAAAGATAATCAACAATTACCCATCTTTCTCTTACTCACTTTTTACCTCCAGCTTTATTGAGATATAATTGATCTATAACATTGTGTAAGTTTAACGTGATGATTTGAAACACATGTATACTGAGAAATGATTGCCACAATAAGGTTAGTTAACACATCCATCCCCTCACATAACTACTATTTTTTTTCCGTAGTGAGAACATCTAAGATCTACTCTCTAAGCAATTTTCAAGTATATAAAACAGTATTGTTAACTATAGTTACCATGCTGTAGATTAGCTCCTCAGAACTTATTCATCTTCTAACTGTAACTTTGTGACCTTTGACCAACATCTCATTTCCCCCACTCCCAGACCCTGATGACCACCATCTACTCTGTTTCCATGAGTTCAGCGTTTTTTTAGATTCTATATATAAGTGAGATTATACAGTATTTGTCTTTTTTTGTCTGACATTCACTAGCATAATACCCTCAAAGTCCATCCATGTTGTCATAAGTAGCAGGATTTTCTTTTTATGGCTGAATAATATTGTACTTGTATATATACTAGTAGTTTTATATATATATAATATATATATACATACTACTTTTTGTACCATTATAAATATTCTACCATGGCATTAAACTTCTGTTTTGAAAATAACTCTAAATTTTGTTCAGAGATAGTTAGAAAACTTTTATTAAAGTATTAAAAAATAAAGGAGCTTCAAATTGGCTTTTGAAGCTTTTGGTAACTGCAATTCTTAAAAACAAGCTTTGCATATGAAAAGACATTATAATTTATTTCTATAAAAGCAAGGAAGGAATTGAGCAAATTAAATGATGGTAGCTCACATGGTGAACAGAATTTAATTTTGAAATTCTATAGTTGTATTTTGAAATATTTCTACTTGTAAGAAAAATCTTTTTATGGACTCCTTCTTTTGAATGGAATGCAATAAAATTAAGAAGACATGATGCTGCAGCATCTAAATGTGGTAAAACATTAAAATAACTGCAAAAATAGAGAAAGCCTATTTGGTGTGTCTTGTTTCCTAAAAATATTTGAAAAAGGAAGCACTCTGAATGAGGGGTATAAGGCAGTCTGTTTAAAATAGTTAGAATAAAATATTTATCCAATTCTATAAACTCCCTTAAGACTATCCTTCATTGAGCAGAATTTACTCTGCAATTACAAAATACCTCAGTAGCTTTAGTGAGAGTATTTTCTCAGTAAAAAATTTATGGTCAACAGAGAAAAGTCAGTTAAGGTTGTCAAGATGTCAAATTTATTAACCACTAAAAAAATGCAACCTTAAGGAAGACTGTAGGCAATTTTGTGGAAAAAATGAAAATAATAGGACCATTAAAAATTACACTCGTCATAAATTTTCCAGTGTCTTGATATTAGATCTAGGTATAACTTTAAATGATTAAATTACAGAAATAGGTACCAAGAATAATTGTTCTCATATTATTTTTAATATTTATATAATCATAAAAGGATTTTTAAAAACTTTACTGTGTATGAATACATATTATTTTGAATTTTTAGACAAAATTTAAAAAATATTTTCTGAATAGAACTATTTTATAGACCAACCAATTATAATAATTGTGTAGGCCTGGAGTGCTGACATAGCCTCAGTGCCCACCACCATCACCAAAGGCAAGCTCAATAGCTGTGACCTCCAGGTCCAGCTTCGTCTGACCTGCAGGAGTCCAGACAGTGTGTGGACTGCTGAAACCTTGAACTCAGTCTGTACCTCAGAGAGAAACAAAGAAAGGCACAGAAGACCAGTTGTCCGTATAATTGTAGCTTGATGCGTGGGTGTATATTTTGCATTGCTAATTTGCTGCTTTGACAGTAATTTCAAGTAAAAACAAGTAGCCAAGAAAAAAAAATCATTCCCTTCAATTTTTCAACCTGGATCAGCCTTTGTGGGCTGTCCTAACTTTACTGATTTAACTAGAAATTTGGATAGAATCATATCAGGTCTATGGGGAAAGGGGTTGAGATAAGAGAGAGATTCCTCATTTTCCCTACAGGAAGTCATTATTCAGTAGGCAATGTCTAAAACGTTTTAAAATAATCAAAAAGCATCATGAATGTATTGCATAACATATGGAAGTAAATAGCAAAAGATACTGCTAAAATGGTTGAAAGTGGGAATGGATTTGGGGTTGAGGGGGAGAGAAGTTGGTTGTAAAAGTTTTGTTACTGTATTTGAATTTTAAAATTTTGAACGTGTATTGTTTTGATTTTAAAAAGTAAACAAGGTTAATTTTTAAATGAAGTGCCTAATTCACATAGTAAGAAATCAAGTTTTCCTTTTCCTGTCATTCCCAATTTTCACAAATCTCTACTTATGCATCTGATTTCCTCCTGTTTTCTGGCAATTTCTGCCTAGGAAATTACTAATTCACTATGATCTTGGGGCCATGCAGTCTGACCTAGATAATCTTGGGATTGCCAAACCACTATGAAAGGTTTTCTATTAGGTAAGTTTCAATCCCTTTTCCATTCAAAATTTTTCTAACTCAGAGCATTTTTACAAATACAGAGTTGATTGGAATCTGGAAAAGTAGTATTGAGCTTTTTTTATGTTCTTATATGGCATTCCCAATTTCACACACTATAATTAATTAATCTGAAAGATTACCTAGTGCCCCCAGATATTCTTCTCACCATGTTAAAAGAAAACAGGGAGCGCTCTCTTCTAATTTCCCATGCTGGAGATGAGACTTATGGATGCATTATTATAAATCAAGATCAGTGGTGGGTGGAAATTCTAGGATTCAGTAAAGGCAATTGCACCCAAGAGTAAGCTTGTTCATGAAACATTTTCTTACTAATCACTGACTTCTCCTTCCTTTAGTTTCTGGGTAAACAAGTTAAGAATGCTGAGTGTTGCGGGCTGGTTCCTGGTTTCCCAGTGATGCATCGTGTGGACTCTATTACTGAAATGCGTGTCATTGTCTATACCTTAGTCCCCGAGGCCTGCAGGAGCTGTTGTGACTTGCTCATTCCTGGTATTCAAATCCTCCAGCTCTTGTGTCAACACTTTAAGGTCAAGTCTCTGATCATGTCTGGCCAGTCTCACTGTTTATTATTGGCAGTAGATTCTCTTTCACTGTGATCAGACCTCAGATCAGCCTCTGCCCCAAACAGACTTGATCAGCAGTGAAAGGTAGAACATTTCATGTTGAAATTGCCAGAAGAGTAGATACAGGGTCACATTAGGGTCTGGATAGAGTTTCACAGCAGGTTGAAAATGGTATCAAGTAAAAAATGTGAGTTAATATTGAGGGCGATTATCCATTACCAGCCTGCTCCAGCCTCCCCTTTAAGAGTAAGGAAGTAACTGATCATAATCATGGCTACATTCACCAAGGATTATAGGGAATCCAGACAGGCATGGTTTTAAGTGCTTTTTCTGTCTTATCTCATTTAGTCCTCATCACATCCGTAGGTGGTATTTCCTTTTCATGAGATTAAACAAAAGAAGGCCCTAAACACTTAACACAATGTCTGACAATGCATAGAGAAATTTTAGCTTACTATCATCACTAGTCATCAATTAAGACTCATCAATGTGTTGTGATTATAAAGCTGAGTCTTTCAGAATCCTACCATTCAAGGTAGAAATTTTCTGTTGGGGAAAGAATGCAAATGGTGGAATAGTAAACTCTTAGGCAAGTTTACATTTCTATATTTTAGTGGCCAATAATCTAAACAAGTGAGAGCAAGACGAAAGAAATTTCTCAACACCAATCCTAATGACTGAAGTACATCCTGTGTACAGGTATTGATTACATGTGACTTCCCTGGGCCAACACCTTCCAGTCTAACACCACCATTATTGCTCAGTGACCAGAGATTCAGTCTCAAAGCCTCAAATGTCCAAGGAGGGAATTGGGGTGCCTGGGCAGACAGTGGGAACGCTTTGTTCAGAGATGAAGCTTGACACCAAAGATGCTATAGGGGAAATTCAGGCATCAATTAAATGCCCTTTAATATTGTGTCTTACTCTGAGAATTTATGATGTTAAGAATACATATTGATAACATTTTTAAAGGATTAAGGTGAAGACTCCATCACTGTATTGTTAAGTGTACGCTTTGGAAGCAAATCTTAATGAAACCCTATATTTAACTAAAACTTTTAACTCTGAAAAAAATTTGCCTTAAAAATAGACACTAAAAAGTTCAGCATTACAGTCCTGAGTGGCCACAGTTGGGGTGGACAAGGGGCATGAAGGAGGAGTGTAATTAAATCATGGCTTTGGCAAAAGGCAGATGGGACTAGGATTAAAACATGACCTTGAGTCCAACTAGCTGTGTGACCTTGAGAAAGAGGTGAAATCACCTCTTTACACGTGTGTTTTTGCATCTGTCAAATAACATACTTTAAAGAGTCTTTATGGGGATTACATGAGATTACACATATAAAACACTCAGCACATATTAGATACTAAATAAATGACAGCTATAATGAAAATAATGATAAAGAGGATGAGGAGACCCAGGATGTACCTTCGACTTCATAAGTTCTGAACAACAGTGGGGTAATTTTCAAGTCACTCACCATAAACGATTTTTTCATCTTACCAAAAATTCGGGCATGTCTAACCCCTCCTATCCTCACAAAACAGCTCAGAAAAATGCAATCCTGTACAGGAAAGGATAGAGAGGTAGATTAAGTGTTCCTCACAGGTAATACCTCACAGGTGTTGCATGTTTGCATCCAATGGGCTCCAAACAATCTTAAACATTCAGTAGACATTCAATAAATAGAACCAAACAGAACAGGAAGCACACGTAGCATTAACAACATTCCCTATAGGAAATAACCAGTGTTTCCAAGTTTCCCAGAGGACAGCAGGGATGTGGAACTCACCGGATGCAAATTCCATGGAACCTGGAAATTATCTCTAGTTAAAGTGCAAACAGCCAGATATAGGAAACCAACCATTCCAATGAGCCTGCATAATTACAGGAAACACAGATGACAAACGTTAGGAGATATAAAATCTGGAGATGGACAGATAAGGGATTCCAGACCACATAAGGCAGAGAAATGATTGAATTCCCAATAGGGAGGAACTGGATGTTAACACAAGGCCTACCCTTTTATCATCTGTTACATCGTTAACTTACAGTGAATTGTTTCTCATTCTCATTCTGTAGTATATTCAATCATTCTCAATTATTCCTTGCATTAAAAAGCCCCTCTGTTGCTGTTAATGACACCTGGAATAGTTGAACCCCCAACTGACAATTTTAATATCAGTCTTAGGATGGAGAGTACAAGCTCAGTAGACTCCACATGTTAGCAAAGTGTTGTTTAGGGTTTAATCCAACTTGGGTGTCCTATGCATTATATTTCACATGAATTTGTTTCTTTGATTTCAATACTGCCTTTGTAAGTAGGTGGGGAAAGTATTATCAAACCCATTTTACAGATGACAGAATTGAGCTCCTTGACATTTTAGTTAATTTCCCGAGTTTACGTTAGAACTGAGAGTAAAACCCACGCCAGGTGCAGTAAAACCAAAGAACCTCTCCTCTTTACCACATAGCCTTCTGAGAAATACTTTTGCTACTAATATGGTGCTTTTATTTGCTTCTGGTTTCAAAATGTTACATTTTAAAATCCAATTTAGATTTAAGTGTACTGTGTGTTGAATAGGTAACCTCTGAACTGTGAAAAACCTTGTGATATTATGAAGGATCCAAGAGCTATATAGTCTAAGAGGAAAATCAGTTATAAAGGAAATGATGAATGCTTTGAATGAGTCGGATCTTTAAAATATTCATTTCACACAAGGAAATGTTTTAGAATTAGATTCCATGCTAATACACTACAGAAAATATTAATGTCAGTAACTCTTCAGGATGGAATTAAGGCTGGAATTTAAACCCAGCCTAGCCCTAAAATTTCTATGGTTAACATTTATTGCAGCAGCCATACTCAGTCGCATTCTGAAACTTGCAACTTAAATTTGTGTGTGTGTGTATATATATATAATACATATTATATATATATATGTATACATACATATATATATATGTATACATACATATATATATATATATATATACATACACACACACATAACTCCAGACAGGCTAAGAAATGTAAGTGTAATATAGTTTTCACATGTTATGTGTGAAAATGTTCTTCTTTTGGTTGGTTGGTTGGTTGGGTAGGGAGATTTTGAATTCACAGACCCTGACACCCGCAGATACATGCACATTTGCAGATGGTAATTCGAGCCTCACTCCTCCACCTCCCCCAGCATCTTCTACTTATCTTGTTTATCTTTTGTTTATCTTTGTAAGACTCACAGGGAGGCAAAAGAGGCTGCTGTACTGGCACATTCCCGGGTCTGAATCTATCATCTCTGATGTTTTGAACCTGTTGCCTTTGAGTTGTTGTATAATTGATTCAGAAAGGTTAGAGTGGGTCTCATCTCCCCTCCGGAAAGATGTGGTGAAGACATCAACCCTGAATGAGTAAGCTGGGTGGTCGGGGATGAGTCCGTCATTTCATATAAGGAAGAGTAGGTGCATGTCAGTAAGCCAAGGTCTTTGACACCCTTCATCAATCCTGTCTTTTCTGAGTTGCCTTTTAATGATGCTGGTAGAAAAACTGCTTTAAGTGACGTATTGAATTTTCCAGCCAGGAAAGATGTTCGGGATTATCAAATGTCATTCCTATCATTTTATAGAAATGGAGACCCAGAGAAGTGACATGTTTTTCCCAAGGTCACATAACTAATAGTGACAACTGGAACTGGAAACTAAGTTTACTGCCACCCTTTGGCTTTACACTCTGCCTTCCATGCCCAGTCAAATAAATGACTGAGCTGAGATGGTCACTGAATTAAGTAGTTGTTTTTATTGAACTGGTGTAATCAATTAAAATTCCTGCAACTAGGATTTATTTTTCAGTTGAATTACAATGCTGATGAACAGACTTGAAGCTGATTAAGCATTTTAGATTCAATTCTTTCTGGATTCCTTGGGCCATGCTCTCATCTGGCTCAATCTCAAAATAAAGAACCCCAGAACATTTTATCCCTTAAAAAATGCAATTAGGCATGCCATGTAAAACGTATAGTCTTGTGTGATTATAGGAATTTTGCCATTATATCCTCTCAGCCAAAGATGATTTTATTATGTAGAATTGAGTTGAAGTCATATAAATGCAAAACAGTATTTTTAGAACACCAACAAAGAACAGCCACTGCAAAGAATGTGATAACATCTACATCACATAAATGTTGGGTTTTCACTAATACTTAATGTTCTTTGGAACTCAGAATAATGGAATTCATGAAGGACATAACTAGCACTGCCTTAAAATTTAAGCATATCTCAGGGGAAAATGCACAGTTAACAAGCATACTGGTGATCATAAAATAATAGCTTTCTTTTAGTTGTAAGACAAAGGAATTTGTGTCAATAAAGATGGGAAATTAGATATAAAGATTAATAGTTTTTTCTGTACCTCCTGGCCTGGTGTTTTAAAAGTCGAGAAATACATTTTTCATTCACAGCCATAGCAAGGTATAGTGGAATCAGTCATGAAATTGGTTAAACGAAGACATTTGTTAAAGCATGTAAAATTGACACAGAGAGAAAGTTAGATCATCAGTGTGTCTACCATAAAAGTCTACCGCATCTACGTACATATGTTTCAGTTATAGCCACACTGATTGAGTTTTTGTTTAATCTGCTATTTTCAGCTACAAGTTCATTCTTTGTTTCATGCCAAGTTCCTTTTAGGATTTCCACGTGACTTGCGTTAGCATTTTTGGCTTCAAAACTACCTCTAATGAACCATTTACAATTTTTTTAAGAGTGCTTAAAAAATTAGGCTGTGACAGTTATCCAAAACATAATTTGATATGCTGTTTAATTATTTAATACGCTATTTAAAAATTGAAGTGTGGCCTCTGGTTCATTGGTTGATACAGTACCATTAAGGTGGATTTGAAGCCCCTTCAAGACTATAATTGTTAGCTGAGTCCTTCATGGTCCGGATTTAGAAATTAGATTGTGTTCTAATAAAATTCTAATTCAAAAATGTCAACTTCAATGTTTTTAAAAATATGTCTTTAAAATATTACTAAACATCTACATCTTTTAAAAAATAATTACTAAGCTAAGGAAATTGAGTAAAATATTCTGTTAAAGTGAAAGTGGTCTAATCCATCTAGTTCTTCTTCTCATATTTATGTGCATTCACATTTACAGCCCATTTCCATATTCTCAAGAAAAATACATGATTCTTTTCTACAAAAATATTTATTGACCTAACATGGTTCAGATTTTTTTTTTTTTTAAACATGGTTCAGATCTTTGCAATAACGGTGGGTCTTGAAGCAAACCTTATGATAGCTCTCGGTCTCTTCTGTGATGATCAAACATCATGACAAAACCTCACAACTCTCTTTACAGGAGGAAAATGAAAGTGGCAAATGGCTCTCTCTTCAGTGTGTTATCAAAGTGTGCATCTTTTTGTGAAAAAAAATACCACTGCACTTTTTTCCAGGAGTAATACAAATGGAAATGAAAATGGAAATATAAAGTGGCTTAGTTAAATACCTTTTGAAGAGTACTCTGAAAACCTCTACATTAGACTTATCTGTTGTTTAAAATGCAAATTATTGGCTAGTCTCAGACCTATGGAATCAGAAGGTTCTCTAAAATTTGAAAACCAATGATTGAGATGCTTAACTATATCTTGTTTCAGAAAGTTTTCCCTAAAAAAAAAAAAAGCCATATATATATATATACACACACACACATATATGTATGTATATATAACTGTGCTGTACACCTGAAACTAACATGACATTGTAAATCAACTATACTTCAATTTTAAAAAAATCGAAAACAAAGTCTTCCTTAATCCTCAAAACCAGATTATTATTAGCCTTAACCATACTCTTTTTTCATTTCATAACCCTTCCATTGTAATTACTGCAGAGATGTCAGGGGCTGTGTCTTCTCTGCTGTACTCTCAAAGTTTAGCACAGTAACTGACACACGGTAAAACCCTTAAGAAACTCTTTGTTGAATAAATAAATGACTAGTTAGTATAACATAGAACTATGGCCACGATGAAGCAGAATTCTTGATGATAATCCAATTTCCCAAGTCACAGACAAAAGTGATTTTAAATAAATAGTAACTCCTTCCCTCTCCCATGACTCATGTCACCACCACTCTGGAGAGGAGTGTTCTTTTAACTATAATTTTCCAATCCACCACCTTTAAAACTGAACTGTCATGTCAGAAGTGGTATTAAAGTATGTCTACAGCTCTACAACAATTCAAGCCAAATCTTTTGCTAATTCAAATTTAGAACAGGAACTTTCAAAGAAGTTCTTGAAATCAAGAATGCTTTTAAAGAGAAGGAGTTAAAAATGCAACCAAGAGAAGTTCCATACAGTGAAGTGGTTGATTAAGAGTTAAGGGAAATGGAAGAAGCCACAGACACTAGAAAGCTTGTATAATTCTTTGAGGTTAAGTCTGGAAATCAGTTAGAAAACCGTACTTAGAGAGTTTTGAAAATTTTGTCCAAGCGTTCAAGATTAAGGGGTGTACTTTATTTTCTTGAATATAGGGTGTAGTTTGTATTAAGAGCATCACCCCTTAAAGAAAGAGCATGCAGCTTCCCTGGTGGCGCAGTGGTTGAGAGTCCGCCTGCCGATGCAGGGGACACGGGTTCGTGCCCCGGCCTGGGAGGATCCCACATGCCGCAGAGCGGCTGGGCCCGTGAGCCATGGCTGTTGAGCTTGCGCGTCCGGAGCCTGTGCTCTGCAACGGGAGAGGCCACAGCAGTGAGATGCCCGCGTACCACAGAAAAAAGAAAGAGAGAGAGAAAGAGAGAGAGAGGGAGGGAGGAAGGAAGGAAGGAAGGAAGGAGAAAGAAAGAAAGAAAGAGCATGGAGAGCTGATCTAGGAAAATGACCCCAGTGCACCTGCCCTTAAATTTATCTCATAAACCACACTTCTGGGATAGAAAGGAGCCAAGAGAAGGAGATGCCTGGAACATTTCTTAATTTAAATGATACATTTAGTAACAACATTCAAGACTCACAAGGCTAGAGCATGACTGTCTGGAAGTCAGTGACCACAGTATCTTTACCTTTGCTCCCTCCCAGTCCTACAAAGAGCTCTTGCTCATGGCAGGAGCTACTTGGTGAATACTTGTTGAATGTTGAATAAAAACAAAAGGGAAACTCACATAAATCTAAGAATAGAGAATTTAAAATAATTGGGCTCTCTATCATTGAAGTTTTGATCTTGAGTATTATACTAAATTATAGACTAACCCTAAAAGTACTTATACTAAGATATAGACTCAGATGGGGTATGAAAGGTAAATATGGACAAGACCAGTTAGGGCCTAAAGCAGAGTGTGGGGTGGGAGTTCAGCCACTGGGAAGACAAGTACAGTTACTAAGATCAGAAACAAGCTGAGCTGGTTCTGAACATCTGAGATAATGGCCTGAGGCTTCTCTTCCTCAGCTTAAGGACTGGGTGAGTTGAAGATTTTTGAGTGGGATTTGAACACTTGGCCAAAGAAGGTTGCTAAGTGGTTAAAGGTACTAAGACATAGGAGAGAGTTTACAGTTTGGCTTGTAGAACCTTCTTCCTTTGGCACACTGATTAATAACTCCCAGGCAGGGTCAGATTCATGGGCATACAACCATGTGCAGCTAGAGGGGCTACACACTTGCTTTAATGCTCTGCTGTCGCCATCTTGAAATTCTCAAGAATTTTATTTTAGAACTTGTATTTTATAAGCGAGGCTCTATGGGGCAATGGAGCGGGCACATGAGCAGAGAGGATATACACAAAACATATGTCTGCCATTCCTTGCCACCCCATTTGCATATAGTGTTCGTGATGCCCCATAAGCACAGATTTCTGGTGGACCCATGACGTGGGCAAGTTCAGCAAGACTGAAAGCAAGTACAAGTAACATTTAAAACTGAAAGCCCAAGAGTCTACACTTACAACCTGAACAAGAACATGCTTTGAACAGAGAAGAAAGGCAATGGGATTCTAAGAAACATAATCAATTTAAGAAGCCCATCATGTTTTACTCCTGTTATTCCCCTGCATTAGCCAAACACTTTCACTGAAAATGATGACATAGAAGGAAAGGGAGAGATAGGGCAACCCATAGTTCATTGTCCTTTCAGTTCCTCTTTAATCATCAGTAAGCTGAATGTAGAGAGTGTTGGTACAATGTGTATAGATCAAGAAGTAATGTAAACACAGGGCAGCATTTCCACTCTTCTGGTAAGAACAAAATACATATGAACGTATGAGCTACGAAATATGAATTGTGTTATTTCAACGATTCTGCATATGCTCTTGCATTTGCGTTCAAAACTGACATTGCACAATATAAAAATGAAGAGTAAAGTTCATGCAAATAATTTAAAATTTTAATATCTTTCTGCTTAGAATGATATTAAGTAAAAAATAAAAAACACCATGATAATTCAAGAGAGAGGCCATGGGAAAAAAAAAGTTTACCTTTGATAGTGTTCCCCCCCCCTGCTTTTCTTTGTAAATTGAAGTATAGTTGATTTACAATGTTCTGTTAGTTTCACATGTACAGGAAAGTGATTCAGTTATATATATATATATATATATATATATATATATATATATATATATATATATATATTCTTTTTCAGATTCTTTTCTCTTGTAGGTTATTACAAAATATTGAGTATAGTTTCTCCTCCCTGCTTTTTCAGCAAGAAGTTGTGCATTTTTATTTTGCACTGGACCCTGCAAAATAAATACTTGTTTTCAGGCAAGTGTTCTAAGGAGCATTACCTTGGAAAATTCTGGAAAGAAGGAATGCCCGTAGGGAACTGAAGCCTGAAAGATTATCTAACCTCCTTCCCAGTTACAGGGCCATTAAAGGGCAGAGTCTCTTTGTCAGAGACTCTGATGAAGTAGGCAGGTATGGACTCTGCTCCTTAGCTGGGTGGCCATGTGGAAGTTGCCTAACCTTTCTGAGCCTCAGTTTCCCCATCTGTGAAAGTGGATGGTAAACGCACATGAGTGTTGTGAGGGATAGACACAACTCATACAAAGTGTCTACTACTAGTAAGCTCTTAATTGATGATAGCTATTCATACTGCTGTACTTAAAAGTTCTGTTAGTTCTGGGACCCATAGGACAGCCCTTATATATGGTAGATTAAGGATTGCTTTTGCAAAAGGATTTGAAGACATACTGGTTTCCTCCTGATGCCTAAAATCCTACTACCAATCCACTCCTGATTATTCTAACTTTCCTTTCCACGTGCCTTCCCAGAAAAGGTATGATACAAACCTTGAGCATCTCAATGTGAATGTAACAACAGATAGAGGCCATATCTGGAAAAGCAGTGGACACCTGGAGGGTGAGGTGGAGGGTGTTTCTGAAAGGGAAAAGTGCCCCAGAATGAACGCATGAGGGAAGAGTAGAAGAAAGGACAAAAACAAATTCCACCTTCTTGGAAACTACAAGTTAGACTTGTGATCATTAAAGTGGACAAGCCTGAGCAAGTCAAACATCTTACAACTCATCGGTCTCAATTTCACATAAAATAACAGGTTGATTATTGTAAAAATACCTTCACAATCTAAGATTTAAAATTCAGCAAGCATTCATCAGAGGCTTGTCCTATATATGACACAGTGCTAAGCACTTTGGGAGATACACAAAAGAATAAGGAAAGATCCCTGCCCTCAAGGAGGTCACCATTCGGAAGAAAGGATGAGATCAACACACCTGCTGTGTATAATACAGGAAAGAAAAAGTACTACCGGGAGAACTGAGACTGAGATACAGAGAAAAGAGCAGGCATCTTTGTATTTATTTTTTTTTTTTAGGCATCTTTGTATTTTGAGCTGATGCATACCTTTCTCTTTACTCTTCCTGTCCCGTGCTAACCTACATGAACCTTTTTGTTGTGCTACATACCAAGAACCACATTTTTTTTTTTTTTTTTGCACATACACTGTATCAAACATGCTGGAAACTTTCACCAATGTCACGTCAGTTAATTCATGTAAATACTGCTAGGGTGAGAAAATGGGGCTAATAGAAGCTAAAGACTTACTCGAGGTCATGAAGCTAATGACTATCAGAGTCAAGTTTCGAGCCCAGGTTAATATGACTCCATAGTCCAATCTCTTTCCATTTCATTTCCATAAGAGCCTACCTGAGGTTCCCCAAAGAGACCATGTGGTTATGTTCCTCCACACTTTTGTGTCTGCTGTTACTCTATCTGGAATGACTTTAATCCTTTGTCTCTAGGATAAACTCTGTACATAATTTCAAACCCAACTCAGCTATTAAACTCTTTTTTCCCCACCTCTTCACCCCTCCAAAAGATCAATAACTCCCTATTCTCTGCTTCTAAGTATCTCCTATATGTGCTGTTATTTTACTTATCATGTTGTAGAGGCATTAATTTATAGATTAGTCATAACTTTTAGACAGTAAGTTCTTTGAGTGATGGTCCATATCGTTTCCGTGTTTGTGTATTTAGCACATGGTAGGAGCTCAACAAATTTTTGCTAAAACACATTAAATTGGGTATTCAGTTAAGGGGATTAGTATTGGGAATTAGAACTTGTATTTTTTGTAAAGGACCAGAAAGTAAATATGTTAGGCTTTGCAGGCCATAGGGTCTCTGTTGCAATTACTTCCCACTGCTGTTTCAGTGCAAAAACAGTCATAGAAAATAAAAGAGTGAGTGTCACTGTGTTCCAATAAGACTTTGTCAACTAAAACAGTTTGGTAGGCCAGATTTGGCACTCAGACTGTAGTTTGCTAACCCCTCATGTATTGTATGTCAGTAGCTTACATTATGAGTGGGAATAGAGGCCTTCCCAAGCAGAAGAAACAGCGTGTGCAAACGCCCTGCGGCATTATCCATTCAAGGAAAAACACAAACCAGTAAGGCTGGTTTATGGTGTACAAAGAAGGGAGTCATAATAGATACATCTGGTAAAGTGGGACAAGGGTATAGACCTCAACAGCTAGAGTAAAGGTCTATTCTAAATCCAGTAGGTATGGGAATGCCATTGAAGTTTTTTAACAAATTGATGACCTGCAGTGACTATACATTAGAAATTAAACTGCCCACACATATACTTGAAGCACATGGATCAAGAGGTTTGTAAAATAACCTAAGCAAAGGAATAGCAGCAGTAAAAATGGAAAAACATGGGCAAATGTGGGAGTGACAGAGGCAAAGTCAGCAGGAACTGGTAACCTATTGCACATCAGCACGAACACAATAAAAATGACACTGACTTTTCTAGCCTTGTGTCTGGGAACACAGCAGACCCAATAGTAAAATCAGGAAGGGCAAGAGGAGGAACTGACTTAAGAAAAGAAAAATGATAAATTTGTTTCAGACATGTTAAGTCTGATTTTAATACTTGTTTTGCCTGGTCAAAGCCTAAGTTTAAATACTGTGAATTATGACAACATTCCTTTCCAAAACTGGATTAAAATATTTCTGACATTTGGCAGGGAAAAGACTTTTAAGTTCTTTTCCAAAATGTACCTTTCTGTGATGTTTGATCTCTGTTTAATTTTTATTTTAAGCTCCACTTGTCCTAACAACTAAAGAATACTTAGGAAGTTTACTCTCCTTCCCTGTGTCTTTTAATTTTTCCAGTTGTGTGCTATGTAATTCAGACCATTCACTTTAAGTTCACATTTTCTCTGTAAAAATAGGATAAATTAATGGTCAGCACAGGGGATTTGGGTCTTCCCTTATGAAATGTGATTATTGAGTAAGCAGACTCAGGGTACAGTCCAACAATAAGAACACAAAAACCTAAATATCAAGCTAGAGAGACAATTGAAATTGAACTCCAATCATAAGATCTGTCCTGAAAGAAAGTTGATGTGGCACATAGAAATTGAGGTCAGACCCCAAATAGCCAAAGCAATCTTGAGAAAGAAAAACGGAGCTGGAGGAATCAGGCTCCCAGACTTCAGACTCTACTACAAAGGTACAGTAATCAAGACAGTATGGAACTGGCACAAAAACAGAAATATAGATCAATGGAACAGGATAGAAAGCCCAAAGATAAACCCACGCACATATGGTCATCTTATCTTTGATAAAGGAGGCAAGAATATACAATGAAGAAAAGACAGCCACTTCAATAAGTGGTGCTGGGAAAACTGGGCAGCTACATGTAAAAGAATGAAATTAGAACACTCCCTAACACCGTATACAAAAATAAACTCAAAATGGATTAAAGACTTAAATGTAAGGCCAGACACTATAAAACTCTTAGAGGAAAACATAGGCAGAACACTCTATGACATAAATCACAGCAAGTTCCTTTTTAACCCACCTTCTAGAGAAACGGAAATAAAAACAAAAATAAACAAATGGGACCTAATGAAACTTAAAAGCTTTTGCACAGCAAAGGAAACCATAAACAAGATGAAAAGACAACCCTCGGAATGCAAGAAAATATTTGCAAATGAAGCAACTGACAAAGGATTAATCTCCAAGGTATACAAGCAGCTCATGCAGCTCAATATCAAAAGAACAAACAACCCAATCCAAAAATGGGCAGAAGACCTAAACAGATATTTCTCCAAAGAAGATATACAGATTGCCAACAAATACATGAAAGGATGCTCAACATCACTAATCATTAGAGAAATGCAAATCAAAACTACAATGAGGTATCACCTCACACCAGTCAGAATGGCCATCATCAAAAAATGTACAAACAATAAATGCTGGAGAGGGTGTGGAGAAAAGGGAACCCTCTTGCACTGTTGGTGGGAATGTAAACTGATACAGCCACTATGGAGAACAGTATGGAGGTTCCTCAAAACACTAAAAATAGAACTACCATATGACCCAGCAATCCCACTACTGAGCATATACCCTGAGAAAACGATAATTCAAAAAGAGTCATGTACCACAATGTTCACTGCAGCTCTATTTACAATAGCCAGGACACGGAAGCAGCCTAAGTATCCATCAACAGATGAATGGATAAAGAAGATGTGGCACATATGTACAATAGAATATTACTCAGCCATAAAAAGAAATGAAACTGAGTTATTTGTAGTGAGGTTGATGGACCTAGAGTCTGTCATACAGAGTGAAGTAAGTCAGAAAGAGAAAAACAGATACTATATGCTAACACATATACATGGAAACTAAAAAAATAACAAACAAAAAAGCTTCTGAAGAACCTAGGGTCAAGACAGGAATAGAGACGCAGATGTAGAGAATGGACTTGAGGACACGGGGAGGGGGAAGGGTAAGCTGGGACGAAGTGAGAGAGCGGCATGGACATGTATACACTACCAAATGTAAAATAGATAGCTAGTGGGAAGCAGCTGCATAGCACAGGGAGATCAGCTCTGTGCTTTGTGACCACCTAGAGGGGTGGGATAGGGAGGGTGGGAGGGAGATGCAAGAGGGAGGAGCTATGAGGATATATGTATATGTATAGCTGAGTCACTTTGTTATAGAACAGAAACTAACACACCATTGTAGAGCAATTATACTCCAATAAAGATGTTTTTTAAAAAAGAGAGAAATGGAGGTCAGGAACTTGCAAATTCTGGTCAAGTTGCCAAATCTTGGTAACAAACACCTAAGAGCAGAGTCGGAAGGACTAGTTCGAGTCGCACAGTTGAGATTCACATACAGAAACCAGGTCAGTTTGAAGGTGCGGGAGAGCAGCCGAAGGGAGAATTTCTGGGTCTTAACTGACCGTGATCAACCAGGAGGTGTGTACTTAGCCCAAACGCAGCAATGTTGGGATCCCTTGATGTCCGTCCATGGCAGAGCTGGTTAAATATATAACTTAAAATTAAAAACTACATTCAGCTCCCTATAGCGTAAAAAAATGTAGATCCACCACTACACACCTAATAGAAAGGCCAAAACCCAGGAACAGTGACACCACCAAATGCTGGCAACAGGAACTCTCATCCATTGCTGGTAAGAATGCAGAATGGTACAGCCACTTCGGAGGACAGTTTGGCAATTTCTTATAAAACTAGACATATTCTTGTTGTACAATTCAGCAGTCGTGCTCCTTGGTATCTACCCAAAGGTGTTGAAACCTTATGTCCACACAAAAACCTGCACATGGATGTTTACAGCAGCTTTATTCATAATTGCCCAAACTTGGAAGCAACCAAGATGTCCCTCGGAAGGAGGATGATAAATAACTGTGTACTGTGTACTGTGGTACATCCAGAAAATGAAATATTATTCACTGTTAAAAAGAAATAAGCTATTAAGCCATAAAAAGACATGGAAGAAGTTTAAATACATATTTAGTTTTCTTAAAAGTGAAAGAAGCCAATCTGAAAAGGCTACCTATGACATGATTCCAACCACATGACATTCTGGAAAAGGCAGAACTATGGAGACAGTAAAAAATATCCGTGGTTGCCAGGGGTTGGCAGGGAGGGTGGGGGGGATGAATAGGTGGAGCAGAAAGGAATTTTAAGGCAGTGTAACTATTCTGTATGATAATATAATGAAGGATACATGACGTTACACAGTTGTCCATACCCATAGAATATACAACAAGAGTGAACCCTAATGTAAACTAGGGACTTTGGGTGATGATGACATGTCAAAGTAGGTTCATCAATTGTAGTAAATGTACCATTGTGGTAAGGAATGTTGATAATAGGGAAGGCTATTCATGTGTGGCAACAGAGGGTATATGGGAAATCTCTGTACCTTCCTCTCAATTCTTCTGTGAACCTAAAACTGCTCTAAAAAAACAATCTTAATAAATTTTAAAAAATTAAGTTTACTAAAAGAAAAAAAAAAGATCCTAAAAAGGGGGATCAAATCAAAAGTTACAAGAAAAACTTGCAAATAAAAATTGTACCACAATCTGAACAATGTCTGTAGTTTAGTTGTTAGTATTGTACCAAAGATAATTTCTTAGTTCTGACAAATGTAGCATGGTTATGTAAGATGTTAACATTAGAAGAAGCTGAATAAAGGTAGACAGGAGCACTCTTTTGCTATCTTTGCAACTTCTCTGTAAAATCTAAAATAATTCCTAAGTAAAATAGGGGAAAAAAAAATCTCCACATAGCTTTCTGGTACTAAAATGTACGTGCTTGAAAGATTAGTCATTGCTTAGGATGGCTTTTCTTCCAAAAGCCCTTACTGCAATGAGTCAAGTAAGTCAGTTGCTCAGGGCACATTTGTAGAAACTGACGGACCTTTTTTCCAAGCCTCGCTCTATTACTTACTAGCTGTGTGACTTGGAGCAGGTTTACTTAACTTCCGTAAGTCTCTATTTATTTCACCTATAAAGTGAATACACTAATACTTGCCTATTACAAAATAATCCAGAGTGCGTTGCACATTGCCTGACACATGGATAGTGCTCAATAAATGTGACAGTTAATAGTACTGATTGATATCTGTATATCATCTGTGTGTGTGTGTCAAAACTTAACCTCTCCACAGGCAGAGCTGCCTATGCAGCACTCAGTGTGTCTCATCACTGCCCCAAATGAAACGCTAGACTTGTTTTGCTGTGCTTTGGGTTCACAAACAGAAGTTTCGTTCCAGCCTTCTCTCAGAAATATGATTTTCAACTCAACCCCTCTTTTATATTAAAGTAAGCACCATGACCAGATGGTCCCTGTTCTGGAGTTCCAGAATGACATTAAAAATGAGTGGGCAGTGGGATTTTATTAGTCATTTGTTGGCTTCAGAGCAGCCATTTCCATGAAATTATAGGACAACGACAAAATTAAAGCAGCTGATGCTGGGCTTTGGAAAGCTGGTCTCTGTGTCTGCAAATACTCACAGGTCAGGAATGTAGAACAGGGGCAATAAATTAAAGAGTTACTGCTTGGCAACCCCAGGTCCTTTTGGCTGAGAAGCCAAGACCTCTCTGGAGCTAGGCCCTGAGGAAAATAGTCTAATGACTGGAAACACTGCCATGCTGAAGAAAGCCTGCAACACCTCAGCTTTCTGGTTAGCATTACCCCACCAGTGGAAGGGAGGTAGCTCTTAAAGGGCTATGGGAAACTGCCCATGAACTGGATCTAATGGGTGAAAGAGAAAATGGAATCAAACCTGGGACTTTAAGCCAACCCATGGAGGCAGAGGCTCCTGTTCAAGTATTCCCTGGCCAGCCAGTCCCCTGATTATATTTCCCTACCTTGGCCGCCCTCGTCTCTGCCTTACCATTCCTCTGTGAAGCTGCCTTCCCACTACCTGCACCCACCTCCTCCAGCCTACCCTGCAGCTCCATCTCAGAAGCTAATGACAGATACTGTGGAACAAATAAATATGGAGCTCAGAGACTCAAGGCCTGAATTCTGGTCCTAAGTCCACCACTCGCTATGTGAAAAAGAGAATGAACATCTCTCACAGTTCCAGCTTTCTCACATTGAATAACTTCCTTTGCATTAAAAACAACAAATTCCTCATTTGGTCTATAATTTCCATATGGGATTGTTGGGAGGTTTAAATGAAACATTTTAAAAGTGTCTAGTACTTTGCAGGCACTCAATTGACATTAATTACCTCCCCCTTATTATCCATCAGAGAACTTTAGGAAAATAGCCAGGGATTAGTAGTATAATTTCCACTGTCATTGGCCTCAATTTTGGCCTTGCTCATAGCACAGTGAAAAGTAGAATGTCTTAGCATTCCAAGAAATATTGCCTTTTGAGTTTTTAAAAGCCAAGTGAATATCAAACTTGAATTGTCTGCTCTCTGAGCTCAGATTCCTCTGACAAAAATGGATTTTGATTGTTAAACCAATATGTAGGAAGTAACTAGTGAATTGAATGGCCTTCTTTCTTAACACCCATATGATATTTGCTGGAATAATTTTGCTGACTCTTTCCACGTATATTTTTACTCTAAATCCATTGAGAAGAGAATAGTTAATGTGTCCTGGTCTAGATATTATGTCTCCTTAGAAGCTTTTTATAAATATCTTCAAGATATGCACCCTCTTTTCCCAAAGAAAAGACACAGAAGTGATTGGAATCCACTTCTCCTAAATATTATCCATTTCTTTAGCAGCTCCTAGAATTTCTAAAGGTGACAGAAAGTCTGCTTTTGTGGTTTTTTTTTAGAATGATAGGGAAATAGAAGCCATTTACAAGTGCCTAAAAGGTTGTATTAACTTTTCAGATTGCCTTTCCTTTAAAATCTCAGGTTGGATTCTAAGTGCCTTTGTTTCCAAAGCAGACAAGGGTCAGTCAGCTGCTGTGCTTCATCTGGACAGCATGTTAGTGTCAGAGTAACTGTCATTTTTTTGTACAATGATTTCAGCAGGGAGCTCTTATCTGTCTGCACACCTCAAATTTCTGAACTCAGTAACAATTGATCAAGTGTTAACTAGACTTATTGTGGTGACCATTTTGCAGTTTTTACACATATTGAATCATTGTGTTTTACACCTGAAAGTAACATAATGGTATATGTCAATTATACTTCAATAAAAAATTATAATGTATTTTTTCCCTTACCCTATATTGTACCTGGTCTCCAACTTATAGAATAAATTATATATTAATGTGATTACTTGAAAAACTTTAGTTAGAATGATGATCAGATTTTGAATGAAGAATAAACATGAAATTTTTTTAAAAAAATTGAGAGGGCTGGTAATGAAATGTAGTAGGTAAGAGTTAAATTCAGTGTATGGTAAAAGGAAAATTGTTTTAAGATGAAGAAGAGAAAGAGAAGAAAGCCATAAAAGCAAAGTAGAATAAATAATTATAACACCAGGGAAGCAGGATGTATAGTGATTAGGAGCACACATGCCCTATGTTCTCAGTGCAGATCTACCCATGTTAGTTGTGTGATTTCAAGGAAATTACTTAACCTCTCTATGTCTTAATTTTTTTTTTTTTTTTAATGTTTATTTATTTATTTATTTATTATTTTTGGCTGCGTCAGGTCTTAGTTGCGGCACGCGGGCTCTTAGTTGTGGTGCGCAGGCTTGTCTCTAGTTGTAGAGCGCAGGCTTAGTTGCCCTGCGGCATGTGGGATCTTAGTTCCCTGACCAGGGTTTGAACCTGCATCCATTGCATTGGAAGGCAGATTCTTAACCACTGGACCACCAGGGAAGTCCCTCTATGTCTTAATTTTGTCACCTATACCAGAGATGACGTGCTAATGGTATCTGTGTAATAAGGTTGCTAGAAGGAGTAAATGAGTTAGCATCTATCACACAGTAAGCACCATATAAACTTTGTTAAACAAATAAAAATCATAATGGCATAGTAGATACATGACAATGCATTTGTCAAAACCCATGGAACTTTACAGCACAAAGAGTAAAATTTATGAAGCCCTCATCATGTGATAGGTACTTTCTATGCATTAACTTTATAACCCCAAAATAACTGGTGCCAGAAAAAATGCCACTTATAATGAATCAACCAAAACTAGGATCTTAACTTTCATAGTGAGTAGTAAAAAAATATGTTTGATTGGACATCCATTTTGAAAAGAAAACTAAAAGTATGAAACTAACTTTATTAAAATACACATTTTTTAAAGTTTATATTATGCATGTTTATTTATTTATTTATTTTTTAATATTTATATAATTGGTTGCACTGGGTCTTAGTTGCAGCACATGGGCTCCTTAGTTGCGGCAGGCAGGCTCCTTAGTTGTGGCTCAAGGGATCTTTAGTTATGCATGTATACTTATATGGGAATTCTTAGAATTAACAAGTAACAAATCAACTTGGGTTTGTTTTAGTATAATTTTTGCAACCAAAATGTATGATGTCATGAAATGGCATCTTTTTCTTTGAAGCATGATCTTAAAGAGGATATTTTTATGAAAGATATTTTATGACTTGCTTAATTTTCCCAATATTTCTTTTAATCCCCTGATGTTCAAATCATTCTCCTCTGAAGAAACTATCCTATTACCATCTTTGTCCCCCATGAAGTCCAGCCAGATCACACCACTTAGAGTTATTCTTTCCTGCCTTTGACTTCCAGAATCTGTTTTTCCCCTACTTCTCTGGTAACCTCATTTCATTCTGTTGGGTATTATAATTAGTCGTTTAAATGCCTTTCCTTTGCCAGAAAATGATACTGAGAACTGCAACAATGTCTAAGTAAGTTTTATGTCCTCTGTAGCACCTAAAATGGTGCCTTGTGTTCAGTCAGCTGCAGTTTCCCCATTTATAAACTAGAGGAGAGTAACAAAACCTGAAATTCCTAATTCACAGGATTACTGTGAGAACTCATGAGACTGACCTTCCGCCCCCAGACAGGGCCATGAGGCCACTGGCGCTTTCTTAATCTTCCCTGAAAATGCCAATCCCTCTGCTTCATAAGCCACAGCAGGGAGAGTTTAGAACTTTATATCTTCCCAATAGCCCAGGTTTGTCAATACACTTCGACCTGCATGGTAACTCCAGTCTATTAACCTCTGACCTCTGAGGTACAGCCTTGAGAACAATTCTGAGACCATGTACAGGACCAGTGGGAGAGACTGCCATGATGGGATAGAAATGTCTGCCATGACTTTAGGATTGGGAACTGGTGATGTGTGATCTATAATCTCAAAGTATGGCCACCAGCAGTTACTCAGCCCCTGATTGTGCATGCTGCTTTTCACATCAAGGAGTAGAACTGATTTCCCCCCACTGAATCTGGGCTGGCCTTGTAACTTGCTTTGACAAATAGAATTTGGAAGTAGTGATATGAGACTTCTAAAGCTAAGACTTGAAAGAGACTAACAGTTTTTGCTTCTTCTCTTTTAGAATCCAGATGCCATCTAAGAAGTCTGACTTACCTGAGGCCACCATGCTATAAGGAAGCCCAAGATAGCCATGTGGAGAGAGAGGGACCATGCAGAAGATCACTGAGGTGTCTATCATGTGAGTGAAGCCTTATTGGACCTTCAGGTCCACTGAATGCAGTTGAATGACTCTAGGTGACATTATGTGGAACTGAAGAGCCAGCCAGATGTGCCTTGCCCAGATTTCTGCCCCATAGAATCATCAAAAATAGCAACTTGTTTTAAGCCATTAGGTATTGGGATGGTTTGTTACACAGCAATAGATAACTGAAACATGGTAGTTTGGACCAGAGTTTTGCCATTTCTAAATTAAAGGGCACTGGTTAGCTCCCAGGCCCCTATTCCAAGTAATCTAATTCAATTGCTTAGAGATTGGTATATTTTAAAACTGTCCATCAGACTCTCCTGTAGAATTAGGGTTCAGAATCACAGGTCCAGGTAGAATCATAAGTGGATGTACCGATTTAGAAAGTCAAACTGAGCTGAAACAGAGGAATAAGACTTTATCTGGCTAATCCCAGATAAACAAAATAAAACAAAAACTCCTTAGTCATTGACAACAAGCCTCATTACGTCAGGCAAGATGCAGAGGAACAAATAGAGAAGAACACAGCAATTAGAGATAAATGAGTAAACTGGAAGATAAAAGAACATTCCTCTCCATTTTTTTTTCCTCCGAGCAAATATAATTTTTCTATGTTTTTTCTGTCTCGGTCTTTTCCGTGTGTCTGTACTAAATGAAACTTGCCTGGAGTTGGGTGATAAAAGTCTACATTTCATTCCTATTAATGTCACCTTGAGCTAAGTTTGCAGTGTGTTTATGGGTCCATTAGGTCCTTATCCCCAAATTCAGGCCCAGTATTACCTGAGTTGCAGCATAGTTAACCATACAAACAAGATAGATAGATAGATAGATAGATAGATATACATATTTTTTTGCCAAGATTTTCAGGATGTTACATCGTGCCTCATATTCCATTTTCAACTGAAATTTGGATTAAAAATGTTTGACAGTTTTTGGTGAAAACACAAGAGGAAGGAGTTTAAGCCCCTCAGATGTGTGGAGTGCTATTATGTATGTTCACATTACACTGGAAAGTCATTAAGGAAATACATATGCCAAACCACATCATCAATTTTGAGATATTGACTCTAACAGAGATGTCAATATTCTAGTCACATCAGCAGAGTTTAATTTCAACTAATGTCTACTGACATGTGACACTTGGCCTGCCCTTTAAACCATTTATATCTTTGCTTTAGGCAAAATGCATTCTGTCTCTATTGATATATAATTAGCAAGGACTTGAATCTAAAAAAACTGTAGACATGAAAGAAAGAAAGGAAGGAAGGAAGGAAGAAAGGAGGGAGGGAGGGAGGGAGGGAAGGAGGGAGGGAGGGAGGGAAGGAAGGAACGAAGAAAGGAAAGAAAGAGAAAGAAAGTGCTGGTTTTCACTGGAGGTATGTCTGCCTTTGAAGCCTCCTATTTCAGAAGCTGAAATAAGAGTCTCCAGTGGTTTTGATTATAATCGTTGCTATGTGGTCCTTGCGCTTTCCAGGGCACCTCACATAAGACCACATGTGAGATTGGCTGAATAGCGCTGATTAGTGAATGAATATTACAGAGAAAAGCCTAGAGGTCTTTCAGCCCCCAGCCACTTTCCAGGAGGGGGAAGAACATCCTCTGGGCCAGGCACATTCCGTCTTTGGATGTGTTACTATGAAATACTTTCATCGCTCCAGTTTCTACTCATGTGGATTTTTCCTGGCTCCAGCTCAGCGACCTGATTCTCTAATTTTCCCCCCTCTGAGAACATACTTTTTCTTAACTTATTTTTTCTCTGAAATCCACACTGCCTCCCCTCCCTTTCCTTTTGATTTCTTATTCAGCCTGGAGACTACCTCACCAGTTGTGATTAGCCTGAATACTTGAGGGAGGGAGGAGGGCTCTCCTTAGGGAGCAGCGGAATAAAGCGAGATCCCTTCTTCTAAGAGTAAGGAAGAGAAACCCAGGCCCACGTAAGCTGATTAGGGCTCTCTTTGCTTTTTCATCTATTGTAAAGCACCAAGCTCTGATGAGGGCCTCTTCTCTCTGTTATTTTATAAACTTAATTGACCCATACCACACACTCTCAGCTTGTTAGGCTAGATATACTTTCTAATATACTTTCCTGGACCAAGTAAAGAGCAGAAATATACAACGTTTAAGTGCAAGTTAGCAGCTTTCTCAGTTTTTCTATCTCAGTCTTTTCCGTGTGTCTGTTCTAAATGAAACTTGCCTGGAGTTGGGTGACAGAGGTCTGCATTTCATTCCCATTAATGTCATCTGGAGCTAATTTTGCAGTGTGTTAGTGGGTCCATTAGAACCTTACAAATACTATTTCTGTGAAAAAATTATGTTTCCTATGTTTTTCACGAGTCAATTTGTCATTTTTTTCAATCATAATAGCTATGATTCATGCATGCTGTGCTCTGTTCAGCTTTTTAACTACATTATCTCTAATAGTCCCCAAAATAACCCTGAAAGTAGTTATCAATATCCCCATTTTATAGATGAAGAGTCTGAAGCTTAGAGTTAAGTGTATAATAATTTGCCCAAAGGGGCACAGTTAGTGAGTGTCAGACCTGAGGTTCAAACCCAGGACTCTTTAGCTCCAAACCTTTATATTAACCATTATGTTCAACTGCCTTTCAAAAACATGCATGGCCAGCTTGAAAATTATTGAAGAGGGAGAGAACGAGGAATTTTTTTTTAAGAACAGGAAAGAAAGGAAAAGAAATGAAAAAATTCCCTATTTGAGCATAGCATGGGGTGGGGATGAGAGTGGGGAGAACGAAGGAGTGGCTGTTCAGAGCTGTTTAAACTGAGGGCAGGGCAGTGCAGAAACACCCTGTTTTACGGAAAGCTAATTTAATACAAGAAAGCATGTTATCTAGGTGCCCAGTTTCCAAGAATGGCTACAGGCAATGCCATGTTTAAAACCCAGTTGTTGAATTTGATGCAAACTCTACCTAATAAACAAGAAGTCGCTGAGCTGCTGGGCAATCCCCTTTATCAGTTGATGACCATTATCAATTTGGAGAAACGATTGACTTCTCCCTTTTAACACAGAAAGCATAAAATTCTAGTCTGCTACCATAAAATTTCATAAACTTTCTCTTGACCCTTTAATAAGTATAAAAACAAGAAGAAATATGAAGACAGAAACCTACTTCATCATGTATGCACATCCCCCTTTGCACGCTAAGACCATAATATTTTATTCCCTTTTATATATTTTTCAAATTTCAAAACAAATGTCTATATAATTAGAATTATTAGATACTGATTTAAAAATCTCTGTTGATTTGTATTAGTTTATCAAAATTGATGTTGATAATGGGCACTTGCCATATGATTGCTTTATTGATAGACACTCTCTTTAGATCAAAGACTCCTGACTGAACAGCCTGTTATACTGACACCAAGCATACCAGAAACCTGCTCCCTGACCTATATAACTATTTTGTGTTTGGCTTTATCGTGGATGAAGCTCCTGATGTTTTCCAGAGCTGAATTTCCAGAGCAACTATAGCTGAGAGTTGGCTGTCTGGCTGGAACTGAATCCCTAAGAGGTACATGGATGAAATCATGGGAGACCATGGTCGCTGGTCAACAGATACTCAGAAACCTATGGGGAAATGTAATTTCATTTTACCTTTGAGGTTTGTGTCAAGAAGATCATTCACTTTTGCAACCATGGCACTGAGACATTTTTGTAATTTCCCATAGCTTAAGGGCTTTTCATGCTGCATTAAGTATCTATGGTGTTTAAACAGCATTAAAGCCTATTAAATCCATGACCCACAAAATAAGGAGCTCTATAGACACAAAAGAGTAGTGCACAAGAACAGTTTTCTATAAGGTCATTTCTCTATAAAATAGAAAAAAGAAAGCCTTTATGTAAAATAGGAATTTGGGTCCTTGATAAATGGAATATAAAGGGGAAATATTTTCAACTGCTTCTACCTAATTTCCTCTGTCACATGATTTGGCTTTTTACAGCAAATGTGCCTGTGGCATTACATATTCAAGGCATTAGTAGTCATTGCCTTAGAATTCATGACTTCTTACTTTCCATGCCGAAGTTTGACCACACCTGTGTACCCAATACGCAGCAAGGAGCCTTCTCATTGCAATAAAAATAGCTTCAACCAGGGACTGCTCTAATTTTGCTTGGCTTTGGTCTTATGAAATGACTCACCTAACGCTTTTTTAAACTTCTCTGCATATTGAATAAATAAAATGTGACTGCATCACTAATTTGCAGTAACTAACTGCACTAACTAACCCTCACTTGAAGATAGAAGGATTGTAAAATTTTATGCCCTGAAATGAAGCTACTGTTTTTTTTTTTTAATGGATGCTTAGAAAATCACCATTTGAGTTCTGGACACAGTGTTTCAGACTCCAGTGTTAATTTTATTAAGCAGTATAATCAGAAAGTCACTTGAATCATCATGTAATAATTTGTGCTTCTGGACCTTAATAGATATGGCTGTAAGAACTCAATGCTCAAATAATTATTAAAATAAAGAGAGACATAATCAACCCAATGTTATTCAGACCCCAAAGTAACTCACTGTAGTGATTCTTATTTTTCTTAAGTGTAATCTTAAAAAAAAAAAAAGGGAACTAGGAATTTTTGGAGGCTTCTTACAACGATGGTGAGTTGGTAACTTTGGAAACTCGAAAGGAGGTAGAGAGACACATTTTATTGAATCTTACACCAAGTACACACAGTCTAAGGGATGAGGATAAATTTCCTAATTTCGATAGAATTTCACTCTACTCTTTAGCAAAATTGAACTAGTTGTACTGAGGGATCTCACCATACGCTATGGAGAATAATTTATGTATAATTTAAATACAAAAATAGTAAAATATTCAGGGAATAAACCCAAATATCTACAGTGTCACAACACTGTACAATAATATACAGTACCCATCACCCTCCCTTTTATTTTTTTTTATTTATTTATTTTTTTTGCGGTACGCGGGCTTCTCACTGCCGTGGCCTCTCCCATTGCAGAGCACAGGCTCCGGACGCGCAGGCCCAGCGGCCATGGCTCACGGGCCCAGCCGCTCCGCGGCACGCGGGATCCTCCCAGACCGGGGCACGAACCCGTGTCCCCTGCATCGGCAGGCAGACTCCCAACCACTGCGCCACCAGGGAAGCCCACCCTCCTTTTTAAAATCCTGCTTATTCGTGTTGCTTTTTCTAGTCTAAATGGTACTCATATTCATTTATATGAAGGCTTTCTTAGATCACAATTTCACATTCATTTGACATTTAATGAGTACTTAGTGCTGTGTTGTATAGAGGATGATGAATATGGTTCAGCATTCAGATTGCTCACAGAGTAGTTGCAGAGATAGAAATACAGGCCAATAATTGTCATTGTGAAAAATGTTATGAGAGTATCAAGTATTATGGGGTCCCAGGGGAAGGAAGGTACTATTTGGGTCTCTTCCATTCTCTGTTATCCATACTCCTTACAAGCTTTCATCCTCACCACTCTACACTGTTCTTATCCAGGTCAACAATGGCTCCCATGTTGCTAAATCTGGGTCATGTCTCAGTCCTCATCTCACTCAATATGTCAACAGTATTTCACACAGTTGTTCATTTCCTCCTTCTTGAAAGACTTCCTTCACTTGGCTCCTGGGAGGTCACTCTTGCTTCACTTCCTGTCTCACGGTCACTCCTTTTAAGTCTTCTGTGTTGGCTCTTCTACAGCTTTCCAAGTTCTGAACATCAAGTACTTCAGAACTCAGTCCCTGAACTCTATTCTCTTCTCCCTTCTCTCTAAGTGATCCTACCTCATTTCAGGGCTTTAAATATCATCTATTTCAGATAACTCCCCAATACCTACCCCCACCCATGATATTCCCACTGAACTCCAAAGCATTTATGCAACGGCCTACCTGACAGTTCCACTTACGGGTCCAACAGGCATCTCACACATAACATGATTTTTTTAAAATCTTGATTTTTCCCACCCAATCTGTTCCTCCTACAGTCTTTGCCATCTTAATAGAGGGAAACTTCATCCTTCCAGTTCCTCAGGTCGGAATTCTTGGCATTGTCCATGACTATTTCCTTCACATTCTACCTTTCAGCTTTGCCTTCAAAACATATTCAGAATCTGACAACTCTTAATACCTCCCCTCTTGTCACCCTGGACAACAGTTGTCACCTGGATTATTACAATAGCCTCTTAGCAGGTCTTTCTGCTTTTCTTCTTGCCTCCCTATCGTCTGTCCTACCCATGGCTATCGTCGTGATCCTATGAAAATCTAAGGCAGATTATTTCACTCTTCTGCTTCCTACCCTTCAATGGTTTCCAGTCTTACTCCAAATAAAAATTAAAGTCCTTTCCACGGCCCACAAGGCCCTACAAAGTCTTGCCCATAGCTACCTCTCTGATCTCATCCCTCACTCATTCACCTCACTCCAATCACACTGGCCTCCTATCATTTCCTCCAGTATACCAAGAATGCTCTGCTTTGGGCACTTTGCACTTGCTATTTATTCCCTCTGCCTGAAATGCTTTTCCTACTACCACTCCCCACTTTCTATAACCACATAGACTGAACTCATGCTTTATTTTCATCTCTGCTCTCATATGACTTCATCCTAGTGGCCTTCCTCAACCACTGTTTAAAATAACATCCTCACCCACCTACCCTGCCTTATTTTTCTTCATCCTAGTTCCACCTGGCATGCACGCTGTTGCTTGCTACTTGTTTATTGTCCACTTGCTTCCACTAGAATCTAAATTCTATCACAGTTGAAAATGTCTGTTTTTTCACTGTTGCCTCTCTAGATCTTAGGACAGTATCTGGCATATAATAATCTTCCAATAAATAATGAATTTTAATGAATTAATATATTTGAGCGGAGAAAAAAGGACAAAGGATCCCAGGCAGAAGAAACAAGCACCTGCAAAGGAATAAATTTGGTCTGTTTAAAACAGAAGTGAGCAAACTTACAACCTGGGGACCAAATCTAGCCTGCTACTTGTCTTGGTTAAAGTTTTATTGAAATATAGCCAGGCTCATTCAGTTGCATTACTATTTATGAATGCTTTTGTTCTACAACAGCAGAGTTGAATAGTTATGAAAGAGACCATATGGGCTGCAAACCTGAAATATTTACTATATGGCTCTTTACAGAAAAAGTTTGCCAACCCTTGGTCTGAAGGGTAGAATGCATTTTGGACATGGTGGGAAGATGGAAGAGTCAGTATGGACAAGCTGGAAAGGGTTTAGATGAGTTTGGACGTCACATGTAAGTCAAGAGAGAGTGAGACAATGGGTGCTTTTAGGCAAGGGAGTCCCTGAAAGGCAGGAACTATGTCTAATGTAATTTGTGCATTAAAGAGTACTTGCTATTTAAACCAGTTATCCCAGTGGCAGCTGCTGCCAGGACTCCTGCCTTTATGTCATCGCCACGTCTGGGATTAGCTCTTGACGTAGGAACCAGAAAGTGGTGAGAATCCCTTTGCTTCCTCCACCCTCCTATATGAGGTGTTGGTCTGGAAATGATCTATCTCTTGTGGTGAGTCTGGCACAGATGGCCCCAACAGAATCCATTATCGCCTCTAGATAACTGGCCTGGGCTGATCTCAAGAGTCCCAGAAACATGAGGGTGGTTCTAGGGTAACCAAGATACTTGTGTCTCCTCAGACTTGTTGGTCCTGCTTTAGGAAGCTTCTGGAATTTGAGAAACTTTGGAATCATTTCTATAGAGGGTGACAAGAAAACCTCTAAATTTTCAGTGGTTTGACAGCTCATCAGACCTTTTCCAAGTTCTCTAAACCACGTGAATCAGTGAGACTTTGCCACTGGGTAAGGTCAAAAGATTGCTGATCCATTTTGCTTTTACTCAGATTGGATTTCACAGTAAAGCAGCCTTTCCCCTGCTGCCTTTGGCTGTTATGATTTTAGCTTCAGCCAGACCCTAAGTTAGGGCAGGAGTAAATTTTTGAAGGAAAAAAAAAGGAGAATAAATGTGTTCTGAATTTCACAGAACAAAGTGGAGCTCTGGCTTGTGGTGGAGCTTGGGAGCAGACGCCCCCCGCCCCTCTTGCCTTTGAGAACGCAGTGGTGAAATCAGGTCTGCTCCAGTGAAGCTGCGGCATTCGGGTTTAATCTGATAGATCCCAATGTGCCTACTTTGGTTTGAGACTCGGTTCTGGCCTGACATTTTTTGCCCATCCCTCAAAGTGTGTATAAGCAGGGGAAGCCAAGTTTCCGCTTGTATACACTGAATCATTCAACTAGAAGTCCATAGCCCTTCTAACAGCTCATGTTGTCTATTGGCTTGCCTTTAAAAATTCAAAGTATGGGTTATCTGAAAACTGATAGGTTATCATTTGAAGGAGGAAGTAGAAAGTGCCAAATAGTCAACAGTCTAGGCCTAAGAAAAAGAAACAGAACTTTGATTTCTACTGTAGCCTTGGGGACCCCCCTTTCTTTAAGCTTTACAGTACACCAGAACATTTTTTTTTTGGGTTTAATTTAATACTTCAATTTTCAGGAAGAAGCCAGATCAAGCTTTTTAGGTTTTATCCGCTTGGGACGTGCTGAATTAACTGCAGGCTTCATTTTGTAGGAGTTGGTATCAGTGGATGGGGTGCTACCTCAGCCCTTTTGAAAGTAGCAGACGGAGGTGGCTCTAATAATTCCATTAAGACCGTGGATACACACTTGCCTTGGGGATTTGAAGTTGGGCTTAATCAAATCTGGATTTGACATTTCACAGCCCACATCAAGGGTTTCTACAAAGGAACATCAGAGCAGTACCAGCTATGCTCTTGCTCTGACTTAGTGCCTTCTCCTGGGGAACTGAACAGGCCTTGTGCTAATCTTGTTGATGCTTTTGCTGCACCTCTGCCCTGCTGTACAGCACTCAGAGCTTCTGCAGGCCACAGTTTCTTGCCATCCGTGAAAAAGTATTTATTTAGTGCCCATCATGCCCCACGGCGCTGGGCTAGGGTCTGGGATGGGTGCAATGGTAAACAAGACTAACTGTACTCTGAGCTGCATTTGTAAACATTACACATAGTAGGAGCTACAGATGCTCAACCCATGGCTGAAAAGCAATTAACTATTTTTATTCATTCATTACCAACCATGTCCTAATAGGTTATGCCCACCCTTGAGGAGTTTAAAGCCCAGTCCAGTGGTTCTCAGCTTTAGTCACCTAAGAAGCCCCAGGAAGGCCTATTTCACATGGGAATATGAGGCATCTGCACTTCTCAGAGGCAGATGTTTTTGAGGCACTTGTTCTTTGGACCACACTTTGAGAAATATTGATACATGTAGAAGTGATGTAAACAAACCACTGCGAAAATAGCATAATAAATTCTGCACCTGTCACAGTGGAGGCTCAAAGGTGAGAGAGCACAGTCCTATTCCGGAGGCTAGAGAAGGCTTCCAAGATGAAGCTCTAGATCTTGCGGGATGATGGAGGGTCATTTTTTTTTTTTTTAAACAGGCTTTAAGATTTCACTAGCTCTTTTTTTTTTTAAATTTATTTATTTTTGGCTGTGTTGGGTCTTTGTTGCTGTGTGTGGGCTTTCTCTAGTTGCGGCAAGCGGGGGCTACTCTTCGTTGCAGTGCGTGGGCGTCTCATTGCGGTGGCTTCTCTTGTTGCGCAGCACAGACGCTAGGCGCGTGGGCCTCAGTATCTGTGGCATGTGGGCTCAGTAGTTGTGACTCGCGGGCTCTAGAGCCCAGGCTCAGTAGCTGTGGCACACGGGCTTAGTTGCTCCGTGGCATGTGGGATCTTCCCGGACCAGGGCTCGAACCCGTGTCCCCTGCATTGGCAGGTGGATTCTCAACCACTGCGCCACCAGGGAAGCCAGTCAGACAGTGCCACAGGTGGAAACAGCTTGGAGTGGGAGAGTATTCCAGGCAATGAGGAGAGCAGGAAAAGGACACCAGAGTGGAGAGGGTAGACCTGTTTAGGTGCCCTGGGAGCATGGAGCTGGGAGGGACAGTGAGGGAATACGGTGCTGGAAAGTACTCTGGAGGCAGGTCATGGAAGATCTTGAAAGCCAATGTTGGACTGAGAAACCGTTAGCGAGAAACCATTTTGTAGCAGAGAAATAACGTGATCAAATTTGCATATCAGACAGAGTAGTCGGGGGCAGTGTGGTGTTGGATGGGAAACAATGTAGGAGACAAGGAGCACTTAGGAGGTTCTCCATGAGTGTCATTAAGTGTAAAAACAATAGGGTTGTTGTCAGGATATACATGCAAAGCATGCTTTGGCTGTAAAGATATATATGTAAAAAAGCTGACCCACCAGCCACAGGAAGAGCGGGAATCACAGAGGAGCAGGCTGCCAGAACCTTCCCTTGGGAGCTCCGCCGTTAGCATTAGGCAGGTACTATCCCTGCACCTGCTCTCACCTTTCTTTCCACTCACTGGCTTCCTCTATGTGTTGTATCTTCCTCACACCTTCTTCCAACTCCAAATTTCTACGTGCTTAGGAATAAAGGGAAAAGATGCAGATGGAACACCTGTGACATATGGGGTGAGGGTAGGAGGACCCCCAGAATCCCCTCAATGCTGCCCCTTCTCTTTGCAGGTGGCCTTGAACAAAGCCTTTTGCACATTAGTGATCCATTTGTTAGTGGACCCTGAATTTATTTATACAATGACAGTCATTGGCTGTTGTTTTTTTTTTAATTATCTTTTTTCCGAATGGAAAAACCTACAAGTTTGAATTCATGCCAAGTAATTGATTTTGTGAGCCACAACTGCAAAGGAGTATGAGATGCATAAATGTAGGTATTTTATTTCTCTAGCAAGACTTTGTTAATTCAGAATAGGAGAAAACAATTACTAGCATAAATATATGAATATTCTGAACTATGGACCATTATAAAGCATTCAGTCTTATTTTCAAGTGTAAGAATTTAAACTTAGTTCCTGTGACAATTATGTCTTTCAGGGCCTCCTTAAATAAATTACTTAGAGTGATTCGTAATGGACATGTCAATTCCTTTTTATGTAAACAGTCCTCCCACATTTTTTTAAATGGTATATTATTTTGCACAACTTTAATATTCTCCTTGCCAAAGGTGAATGCATCATTCATTTCTTTAGAAAACCCATTGCCCCATGAAATGAAAGATAAATTTCAAACTCTGCCCTAGCACCAACTGTTACAGATTAAAAATATGTCTCACTATCTAAGATTGAGAGGAGCGTATTTTGGCAACCAAACTTCGTAAACGTCAGAATAAATAAGGTTTTTCTGTGTCAGCCACAGCTTCTTCCCAGAGGTCATTATCCAGGTCTTCAACTAGGTCAGCCTTGGATTCAGGTTTCAAAAGGCTTTATTAGTTCTACAAACATCCAAAAGTCATGAAAAATTCTCATTAGCCCATTGGCAGTGTTCCCCGTAAATAGCGACTTCCACTTCTTCCCACAAGGCTGGGCTAAGAGAACTTGCTGTCTGAAGCAAATACATACCCAACGTCCTCACCACACGCAAGTTCCCACGAAAAACAAGCAAACACGGGACCGGAGAGGCAGACACAGAGATGTCTATCCATTCCCTGTGCTTCTTTGGCCCATACCTGCTCTCTTTGAGGCTAGTGCTGATTTGCAAGCCTTGGAAGGGGCTGGTTATGAAGGTTTTTGTCAATTAAAGGGAACCAAGCCTCCCCCTCTTGGCTGCTCCAATGGAGCTGATTGCCCTGTGGCTCTGGATATTCTGTCTACATGGTGCCTTCTGGGGCGGTGAGCCTAGTCTCTGTGCAGCTGACATGGAGGCAGAGGGGACGCATCTAATCATCTACAAGCGGCATGCATTTAAGTTCTCCTAAACCATCTCTGACAAGCTTCAGGTGAGGCCCCATCCCTGGGGTATGTATCAGTTTGGGGGAATCACTCCATGTCCTTCAGGATTCTATAAACTTTGATCTTAGCCCCTCTTAATGGGAATCTCTCAAGGCCTAAGTCTTGACTCTTCTGTTCCGTCCTCGCAGGATATCTCTTAATCCACTCCATCGACTTAGCCGCCCTTTCTTAGACTTTGGAGTTCTGTCCTGTTTCTTTGAGAATTCAATTTAGGGAGCAACCTAGTATAACGGGTAACTTCATGATCCTTGGCATTTGCAAGTCCAGAGATCAAGCCCAGGCTCTGCCATGGAATTGCACTGAGATCGGGGACGAGATGCTTAACTTTCCTGAGTTTATTTCCTCATTAGTAAACTCAGAAGAGCAACAGCACCCTCTTTATCAAGTTTTTATAAGGGTTAAATAAATGAACACATATACCTATTAGAATACCTGGTCCCTACAAAAGTAAGTGTGATCATCTGGAAACACAAACATAACTAGATGACTGAGTTCTCTTCTTTACATGAATGTTTGACCAACTGCAGTCTACATATTTGGTAGCAATACAATCCCAGAATTTTTCTGACCCTAAATAAAGTGCAGTTGATCCGATCTAGCCTTAAAGTGGCAGCTGTTCTAAAGGTGTTGACTTTGTACATTCCATACACAGGACCACACTGTGCATCTTACTGAAAGCCACATTCATTATCTGTCACTTGTTCAATGCCTACTCTTGTCTAGGCACTGTGTTAGGCAGTGAAATCTCAAAGGAGAATAAACCAAAGCCTCTACCCTTAGAAACCTTCTAGTGATGCTCAGTGTATGTACATAGTTACTGCATGTATTGCCCTGCTGATTAGTCAGTGTTCAAGTACCATAACAAACAGTCCCAGTGTCTCAGTGGCTCCATGAAAGCTAATTTCTTATTCACATTGTATTAGTTATCTATTGCTTTGGCAGCAAATGACTCCAAAACTTAACAGTTTAAAACAACAAACACATCAAGTATACTTCAATTTAAAAAAAAAAAAAAGGAATTTTCTCACACAGTTTCTAAGATTCGAGAATCCAGGAGCAGCTTCGCTGGGTGATTCTAGCCCAGTGTCTCTCACAACGTTGTATTCAAACTATCTGCTGGAGTTGCAGTCATTTGAAGGACCAGCTGGGATTAGAATTCTTTTCCCAACTCACTCACCTGATTATTGTCAGGCCTCAACTCCTTGCTGGCTGTTGGAAGGAGATCTCCATTCCTTGCCAGGTGGGCATCTCCACAGGCATGGCAGCTGGCATCCCCAGAAAGTAATGAGAAAGAGGATGAGAATGAGTGAAAGACCACCAACGGCAGAGGCAGAGGTTACAGTGTTTTATAACCTAATCTCAGAAGTGGCATACCATCACTTCAGCCATATGCTATTGGAGATGAATGCACAAGGGTATGAATACCGGGAGATGTGACCATTGGAGGCCGGCTACCACACAGTGAACATGAGTCATAGTCTATTGTGAGTCGTTGGTCAGGGGAGATGGATGGGGGCAGAGAGCCTGCTCCACACAGTTTCATTTTAGGACCCCCGTCTCCTTCCATCCAGAGAATCCTCCTTATGCCCTTGGCTTTTTCCACCTGATCCTCTGCATCTTGCCAGGAGGTCAAGAGTAAGGAAAAGGCACTAGGGTTGCCCAGCAGATCTTAGTGGCCAGACTTGCACATTGTGTACATTACTTTGGCCCACATTCCTCCAGCCAGAAATCACCTAATTGCAGGGGAGGCTGGGAAATGTGTTCTATCTGTGACCCTGGATTAAAAGGAAATGGGATTTGGCAAATGTATAGCAGGCAGTCTGCCACACCCTCTCTTTGAAAAGAGATTGTACATTTAAACAGCTTAATTTTTTAAAAAACCAGTCTGTTCAGTTTTAACACAATGACAAAAAAATATGATTGCCTGCCACTATGTGACAAAGCAGCTGATTGATTGCATATTTTCACCTTTTCAATGCATTGTAAATGCAGCCCCTATTTAAGGGGCCTGAAAGCAGGTGGTGGAGAGCAGTTCCTGAGCCATTAAGTTTGCCGCTTTTTCAGGAATACTATTAGGATGCTGGCAGAAACAAGTCTTGCCTTGTTTCCCAAGTGGGGAAAGAAGAAAGTCTTTATTCCCAAGCAAATGAAAATACAAATCACAAGACTAAAATTATGGATGCAAAACAATATATTAAAATGTGGCTTGTGTGTAGTATTTGCATGCATTTTAATACACATCTGTCATTCCCTTTGCTAAATTCAGTAGGCACTGAAAATATTAAGCAACTGAGTACAGCTACTAATGAGCGGAATTATTTTGAAATATATTTTAACCCGTTTATGTTCCTATTGCCAAACCTCTTGGTCTTTAAGGGCTCTGAGATGTCACATCAGATCATTTAATTGGTCAGATCTCAGATCTCTGTGGCCTAAGAACAACTCACCAAAGTATTTTTCATAAACTGACGTGATAACACTCAAATGATTGGAAAAACTAAAATCATTCCTAGGATAGAAAAATTTCATATCAGATTTGAAAGCTGGAAAAGTCTGTAGATATTAGACATTAGTCTGTAGATATCGGTATTAGATATTTCCATCTCTCCTACTTATTCTCAAGTCTGGCCATATTTAAGATTTCATGAGACATTTAAGACCACTTTTTGC
Source organism: Hyperoodon ampullatus (assembly GCF_949752795.1). Taxonomy (NCBI): domain Eukaryota; kingdom Metazoa; phylum Chordata; class Mammalia; order Artiodactyla; family Ziphiidae; genus Hyperoodon; species Hyperoodon ampullatus. The sequence goes on along the minus strand of NC_136924.1, from coordinate 17,192,984 downwards.
AAAACCCAAATTTGCTGAGGCTTCTGCTCCAGTTATCTTTGCAGCTAAAGTTTTCAGAACCGGTTTTGCCCTTTTCTGGGGTTTGTTTGCCTGGCTTTCTAAGTTGAGCAAACCCCAGAAAGAGAAATTACTTTTAGGGCCGTAGCAACAGTGAACCAAATTTCAACCACACGTAGAATCTTTGCTCTCTGCACATCGAGGCTTCTGGGCCAGAGAAGAAGAATATATTTCATGAGAAGGCAGCTCTAAGTCATAAACTTGAAATACATCAAGCTCTGTGTTGTTAATTGGCACTTACCTCACCTGAAGGCTTTTGCCAAGAAGAGCAGAGGGTTTTAATGGGGAAGGAAGTAAGGAAAGAGCCTGGAGCTCTGGAAAACAGGCCCAGCCACATGTGATTTTTAGCTGAGGGCTTCCCACCCCCCAGGACGCTAGAGCAACAAAGTGGCCTATGTGCTTTCTCAAACCTCGGCTGTTTGTTTGGGGGGTAACGCTCAGGCTGGGGCATGAGTGATAACTGCTTCACGTAATTACGAAGACAGCTTGAAAACTATGCCCCTCTTTGTTCCGGCCTCCAGATGACGGCCGTCTAACCGCTGTTTGTGCCAGTTTTATTTCAAAGCGCTTTTCTTTCCATATTTCAAAGGTCAATGTGTTTACTGGTGGCCAAAAAGAGCCTGTGTGTGAGAGAAAGAAACACATGTGGTTGAGTGGCAGAGCTGGATGAGGAGTCAGAACTGAATTCCAATCCTGGATCGGCTTCTAGATCTGTGAGAGAACTGACCTCCCCTGCTTCATTACCATAGAAAGGAGAGGAAGTAAGTGGTATCAGTGGTCTCTTCTAGGTGAAAAAAAAAAAAAAAAATTCTAGAAGTCTAATTCAGGAAGAAGCAATGGAGGTGTTCCCAGTAAAGCAACATCATCAAATACGTAGCCAAGAAAATGTCCATTTCATCTTCTCAAAATGGAAGTGTTTCTTCCTTCAAAGAAAGCAGGCTGTATAGTCTGGTTACCCTTGGAAACCTTGAGATTGTTTTCAGTCAAGGAATATTAGCACAGGGAAATAAAGCAAACACCAAACACTTTCTCAGGAGTCTCCGTTGGCTTTCTGACATCATTGCTTGAAACATCAAAGCTGATCAGAGTGAGTTACCTGCCCTTTTATAAAACATTAGAGTTTCTATTATGAATATTTGAAAACAGCATCAAATTTCAATTACATAAGCTCAATACCTATTTCAGATGTCCTTCATGATTCATTTTCTTCTACCCTGTGTTTTCCACATCCATCTTGCCTGTTTTCTGTATATTGAACTGTTGGGGAAAGGAGGTGAGTAAGCTGCAGAAGTGGTAAAGAGCATGTATTCTGAGAGTAGGTTTACCTGGGTTCAGATCTTAGTCTTCCCAATTAGTAGTTGTGTGACCTTGCATAATTTACTTAATCTCTCTGTGCCTCGGTTTGCTTGTCTACTAATCCAAGTACTCACTTCCTGGTGTTGTGAGGATTGAGTGGATTGATATGTAGAATAGTGCCTGGTTCTCAGCAAGCATTCAATTAGCTAATCATGAAAAACACTCCCCTTTTTGAAGTGCATTCTGTATTTGGAAAAAAAACCTTCTCTTTCGTGCCACCATTTCTCTTCTTGAATCAATCCACCTACACCTGTAGAAGTGAAAAAGTAAATTTGCAAATGCCAAGGGAACAGTGCCTGTGTTGTAAAAGGGAGAAAAAAGTAAAATAGAAAAAGAGAACAAATGAAATGTCTAAAACTTAATCTTCTAGTGACTGTGAATTTCCAGCCTCCTTTGAAGTAAGGGTACTCTTTACCTTGAGTTCGTTACAAGACAAACAGAATTCTCACTACTTGACCAGGAAAAGGCATGGCAACTCTTGGCTATGATTCAAGAAGGAATGAGGGGGGAAGGGAGGGAGCACAACAAGGGGGAACTACAGTGTGTTGAAGACCTTGGCTAGGCCTTGCATTTCCATTCCATTTAATCCGTTAGTTGAATATTATTACCTCCATTTTACAATCAAAGAAAGCAGGGTTCAGGAAGATTAAGTGACTTTTCAAAGTCTATTCAGCCAGTCATTGGTGTTGCTGGGATTTAAACCCACTTCTACTGGATGCCAAGACCCCTGCCTTTGTCTCCTTTCTATATCACCTTTCTAGGAAGGATTCGGCTAGCATGGGGTTCTGAGGGGCCATCAGCAGTATAGACTGAACCAAGACTCCAGCTTATCCATTACCATGTGCACAATGTTAGCAAGAGGCTAATATTTCTAAGCCATTTCTGCCCTACTTCAAATGAAGTAGACTCATGTGAGTCTTTGCTGTGAACCACGTAATTTGAGGCATCAAGGAGAGGGGAAACTTGGGAAATTAATTCCCTTTCACTGCTGACGTCAGAACTTCCTCCTGGGTCACAGCCTTTCCAACAGCAGTCCATGCTAGCTTTTCAACATCTTCAGCATCTCTGCAGAGTAGACAGCAGGCTGACCTCACCCAGATGCTCACGGCAGCTGGTGCCACACATGTGCAGAACGCCAACCCCATCCTCACCCCCTGGCCCACATCCACCACCGCAGGCCCACATCCACCACCGCAGACCCACTGCGGGAGCTCCCCTGTTGTTGCTGGGGATGGCGATGTCCACACAGCCCAGAGAAGAGTCACTGTGACACAGTGATGGCAGGCGGGTTAACATAAGACGGCTCTGAGATCAGACCTGGATCAGTAACCGCCGGAAGTCGTGGCTCCAGGAAGGTGGCCTGGTTTGAGTTAGGGAAGTTCCCAGAAGAGAAGCGGCCAGCAGTAGAAGTGGCAGCAGCAAACTTCAGCACAGCTCACTGGCCAGTGTCCCTGCAGGATATGACACTGAAGTCAGCCTGGTTTCCAATGGCAACAACAGCGCCAGCCGCCAGGGGAGGCTTCTCCCAGGTTCTCTGTAGGTGTATGAGGTGACACCATCACTTTTCCTTTCACAGATGTACTGTTCCATTTGGTAGTCAAGGTTGGTGCCACCTAAGTGGGTTCCTGCTGCAAGGAATTTGAGGACATCCTCCTTTTTCATTTGCAGGTCATCAAGGGCTCCCGACACGATGAACATTTCCCTTTAAGTCACAAAGGGAACCCAGAACAGTGCCTTATGGACCCCTGTCTAGGTAGCCCGGGAAAGCGCAAAACTTTTCCATGAAGATGAAGAGAGTTTGGGCACATGAATTCCTTCCTGGTCATGACCTTGACCCCCACCTCCTTTATTGCCTTAGAGCAAGTATGGTCCATGTTGATAAGAATCTGGCAAAGAAGCCCAGGTTATTATTTTCATACTTAATTATTTCATTTCAATTCAACCAGGTTTTCTAAACCTGTTTGTGTGTGTTTAGACATACAGCGTAAGTAATTTGTGAGTATTTACTGAGAAGCCTTATCCAAATTCCTTTTAAGAAAGATGCCAGGACCTCATTCTCAATTCTGTTACTGAAGCTGTGATTTTCCATTTTAGAGTTGAGATGCTAAAGCTAAACACGAATATGGATTTCACTTTCAATAAAATCACCGGCTGGTAAAACCCAGATTAAAACAGAGCATTAGAAATCAAGCTGCCTTTTTCTATTAGAACTAACAAAAGCTGTTTCATTTTCCAAATCCAGAGTTCTAGATGCTGAAATCCTATTTGTAGGAAATGCTAGGCATTATTAAAAATGCAGATAGTTATCACAAGCTGGCATGTTTTTTTGTGGTTGCCAGGATGTTTTAACGACAAAGCTAAGGACAGGTGCACATAATACATCAGCATTTTAATCAAAGAACAAAGAACAGGGAGAAGACGTGAAATGCTCTAAAGCATTTAGGAAAAATAATGCTTTCTCTGGACACTTGGCAGTGACCTCATTGTTAGGAAAAAGCTGTCTAAAACACATCTCTTTCCTTATTATCTCTTTTTCTCTGCTTATATTTCTCTTCGGTCTGTAGTTCTTCATCTTAAAATAACAACTATAATAGTAATAATAACAAAACCAAAAACTTTGTTTGGCTTAGTGAGCCCTTTAGTCCCTATCTAAAAAAGAGATTCTTAACCTGGGCTCCATGTATTTTTCTAATGGCATTTTTTTTTTCTGGGAATTAGGTTCACAGCTTTTGTAAACATGCAAAGTACTTATATCCCTCCCAAAGAAGTTAAGCCAAAAAAAAAAAACAAACAAAGACATACAAATGCTGAAGAAATATAAGGTACCCTTCTCTTAGTGCATCACTCTTGTACTGCCACTTTGTTTCAGCTGGGCTTTTGATAATAGCTAGAGTAGTCAATTCGAAGTTAAATTTTCTTGTCAGAAAAGATACGGTGCTGCTCATTACTTTGAATATTGTAGAAAGATGGAATCACTCAGATATCCTGCTATCCACTTCAGCTCAAACACATCTTCCCTCCCAAATCATTTCCACTTTACCAAGGTACCATGACCTCTTCCTTCTCTTAAGCACCCTTGTTTGAGATCTAAGTTGTCTGGGGGTCTTTCTATATGTTTATCTTTCCGTCTAATCAGTTGTCAATCATCTCAGGTCACCTTAAGAAGTCTCTTACATACAACTCTTCCTTTTGGTTCTTAAAAACCAGCATAGTCTACCCTTGGTGGTTTTTACCACTGACTGAACATGAGGATTACACGGGGAGCTTTTTACCTTATACTGAAGCTTAGACCCTAGACCCAGAAAGTTCCATATAACTACTCAGGGATAGAACCTGGGCATCTGAATTTATTAAAAGCTCCTTAGGGTACAGCCAGTGCTGAGATTCATTTGCCTACCCTATCTTATTTGACTGTATTTTTTACTATTCTAGTTATTTTACCATCTAGCTGGTGATCCTGTCCAATCTTGCTACTCTCTGCCTTATTCTATATTACTTTTCCCCCAGATTAATCTTCTCAGCATCTTAATTTCCTTATGGTTATTATTATTATTTTTTTAATCAGGAAACCCTGTTGCATTCCACTACCTGTCTGTAGAGGCATTTAAGTTGCTCTGCAGGGCTTTAGGGGTTCCCCGGAATCCCCTGGGGCCTCTGGCTCGGAAGAACGAAGGGCTAGTGCTACTGAGCCTCTCTCTCCCTTGGTTTTGCAAATACGACCCTCCAAAATAAAGTGACTCAGCTTGCTTAAAGACACAATCAGTTGATGGCAGAGATGGATCTAGAACTCAAATCCCCTTACCCTTGGCCCCTTTGTTGAGCTCAGAATGCTGCCTATCCCAGGGCTATAATAATGGGTGATAGAAGCCAACGCTGGGCCTTTGCCATGTTCCTCCATCCACTCGCTCTGTTCTGCAATCTCGGTTTTTCTCTGTTTGGAACATCTTCAGCAGGTGTATCTGCATCTTCAGGAAAATGAGATGTGACTGAAAATTTTGGCTGATCCAATCTGTCATGCCTTGTTGACAGCAGCCCTGGGAGCTGTGGGACCAGTAACACTGCGGCCTCAATGCCATGCCTGTCAACCTAATAACGCTGTGTTTAAACACAGTGTGTTCTGCTTTCGCCTAGGAGTCTGTCTGTGATGCTTTATATTAAACAGTTAACTTTAGGACAAGCTCTATGGGTTATGGAAGTAGCAGCTTATCTGTGAGTCAAAGAAAACCAATGGTCAGCCTGCCCAGAATTATTACCTTTACCTGCCTCACACATTAACTGAAGTTCTCAGTTTTGGTCACGCTTTCTGGTAATAAGGCAATCTTCATTTTGTAAAATGGAAATGTGACATCCAGAAAGAATAACATTAACTTACCAGCATTCATTACTTAAACCAGAGTTGATTTTTTACTTTTTTTTTTTTTTTTTTTTTTTGCGGTACGTGGGCCTCTCACTGTTGTGGCCTCTCCCGTTGCGGAGCACAGGCTCCAGACACGTAGGCTCAGTGGCCATGGCTCACGGGCCCAGGCGCTCCGCGGCATGTGGGATCCTCCCGGACTGGGGCACGAACCTGTGTCCCCTGCATCAGCAGGCAGACTCTCAACCAGTATGCCACCAGGGAAGCCCTGATTTTTTACTTTTTATATTATCACCTAGTTCAGAGCGAAGTCCTGAAGGAATAGAGCTAGTGTGGGTAAAAGTTGGTTGGTGAAGGGTGGGTATGGAGGAGAGCAGAAAAAAAAATCTAGAGCTTGGGTACAGTGTTATATAAGGAGCCTGGACATTAACAGGAGAGAGAAAAATGGAGAGAGTGCCAAAGAATAAGTTCTGCCTAATTCCCAGTTTTGCCAAATTCAGCATTTTCCCCAGAGTTCTCCTTGGTTAGCTCCCTTTCTTTGTTGATTTTGCCCAGCATTGGATGAAATGCTGAAAATTTGGGAAGAATAATAGCAATCATGATAGCTAACATTTATTGATACTGTTTGCCAGACATTGCTTGAAGCATCTACATGCATCAACTTATTTCATTCTTCCTCCAACATTTGGAGATGCCATTAACAGCCCCATTTCACAAATGATGTCACTGAGGCCCAGAGGTCTGAAGAACTTCCTTAAGATCATCCAGCAAGTAAACGGTGGAATTAAGGTTCCAACCCAAGCAGTCTGGCTCCAAAGCCTATATTCTTAACCCCTGTGATCTGCTGTCTCCAAAATCACATCATTTGTTTTATTTATTTATTTTCATTTTATTTTATTTTTTTTATTTTTGGCTGCATCACGTGGCTTGTGGGATGTTAATTCCCTGACCAGGGATTGAACCCCGGGCCCAGGCAGGGAAAGTGCCAAGTCCTAACCACCGGACAGCTAGGGGATTCCTGAAGATCACAGCATTTGTAAGCAAATGGTAGGGTTAATCTTCAAATATACACAGTCTGATTCCTGATCATTCTACTATAGCCTCCTGGGCTGAAAAGGATTTTTGAAACACATCAGACCTTTACAGTCATGGAGACTCTAGTGGTCCAGAGAAAGTTTCTTGGTTTAGGATCCCCCTAAAGTTGTAGCAGTATGGTGCCTTAATAACAATGCTCTATTGTTTTAATATAAAATGCCAATCTGACAAAGGCAGTTGAGTGTAAACCTCACAAAGTGTTGGGCAAAATCCCTGCCCGGCTGTTACTGTCCTAGACTGAAATGGAGAATTCAAGCAAAATTACTTCCTGTCTCTGTAAAAGGTCAGCTGGAATAAAAATTGGTTAATCTTTCTCCTTCCTCTATATAGCCAAACGCTGCTAGTATCCAGGGAACATCAAAAGTAAACCTGAAATCTTGGATTTAGGAAATCACTGCACCATCTTTGGTTGTATTTAGCAAGGCCCTCTGGAGGGCTTTTAGGATATTATCTAATGAATTCTCATAGACATTCAGCCAAGTTTTAACCCCTTGGAGTGCCACCTTCCCGCTAAGAAGAACTTCCTGGAAATAAAGCAGATGACAGGTGTCAGATTAATATAAAACTGTGGCTATAGTTTGGAGAAAGACTTGCTCAACTTGTCTTCTCCCCTCTAATGATGGGAAGAGTTCTGGGAAGATGGTCCATTTGGTGGCTGGAGAAAAGAATCAAATGTGTATCAGGCTAGTGCTACTGGAACTCAGCTTCTTGGTGATTCTCTGGGAGCTGAGAGAATGGAAACAGGATTGCTGAAGGGAGATGGGAAAGGCTGAGGGATGGAGCAGCAAGCTTACATGTTGTATAAACTACAGGGGCTCCATGTTTGAAATTATTCCCTCGTCTTCTAATAACTGGCTATTTTCATATTCAAATTATTTCTCCCTCCTGTTCAATAAATAAATGTGAAACAAAATCAAACAAAAAAAAATACTCCTTTTGTCAGAAAAGGTTCTTTTCTGTTATTCCACAGTTTTCAGGAGGGAAATGCCTCGCCCGCTCTGTTAATAGATTTGACCTATCTTTGCTTGAGAACATCTTTCATTTCCATGGAAGCCTTAAAGAAACAGTAAGATATGGCAACAGGGATTCCCAATCTTTTTGTCAAGAGAAGACGCTTGTCCTTTTCTCTAGAGCTTTAAGATCAAGGGATGGAGATGGGGAGTTTCCAGCAGATGTTTCATTCCTCCCTGGGGAGACTGTCAACCCCCAGGCCACTGACTTCTGCTCTATGAGATCAGGCTTCTAGATTTACCAGCATATTTTCATTGACTGGTTGAGAACTCAGGTACAAGGATTCTTCCATCTGACGAGAAATGGTAAAACTCAAAAAAAAAAAAAAAAGAAAAAAGCAATCACTTGCTGTTTCACTTCCCCAGAACGTGTTCCGAGCACCAGCTAAACTCATTTCCCACCAGGTTTAGAGTGAAGTTGACATAGTTTGGCCTCTGGAATCTCTTCATAGCTTTGCACCATCTTTGTATATATCCCGAACTGAGTTTCAAGTTTCATTCTCTTGTTTCCCTAGGTTGAGTTCCAGGCTTACCATATTGATCAAATGGGACCTTCAGCCAGGTTTTCACCGCTTGGAGTGCCATCTTTCATCTAAGGTAAAAACTTCCCTGGAAATAAATCTCTGAGTATAGGTGCTCACAGTCCCCACTGTTTACTCTTAAACCGTTCGTATTTCTTGAGTTTTCAGGGTAAAAACTGAGATGTTGAGTTGAGGGTACAAATGGTGCTTCTGTTCTGAGTTGGAAGACATGTAATATGGAGATGGAGAAACTGTTTGAATTGTCCAGGTAGCCATGCTAGGATGATTCCCTGGAAATACCTTATGGAGGAGTGTATGGGCATCAGAATTTAACCCATAGAATTGCAGATTTTAGAGTTTGGAGGAATTTCAGTAGATCGTTTGGTCCAGTCCAAACATCTTGGGTAGAATGACCTCATTTTACAGATGACACAGAGGCCTGGAGAGACTAAAGCCATATCTGAAGTTATCTGGTTGTCTTCTAAGAGTGCCTAGGGCCCTATCTTCTGCCTCCTACTTTATGCTACTTTACAAATATTTAAAGGAACCTATGATGCCAACATGTAATGACTTATGTACACGTGGTGTTTGCAAGGGAGAGAAAGAGAATGGAATCTTTATGAGATCAGTCCTTCTGATTCCTAGCCTAATTTGACTCCTTTAAGAATCTGGCCCAAACTCAATCAAAGTAATGCCCTGTGACATAGAGTTTATGGATTAATGGTTTAGTTGCCTGACTTTATGGTATAACATGTTTCCTATTCCATCTTTGTTAACTTTATTCCATACTGATCCTCTGTTGAAGTCTCCTCCTATCCTTCTCCTATTTGCCTCGTGACCTGCCACCTCTGCTTGTTTTTTTTGCTTTTTCTTGGGTCATTCCCCAATAAATGAGTGAGCCCTCAAAAGGTCAGATAGGTAACACTATTCCTGGGTCAACCAGTTTCCCAGGTCTTACCTCCTATATGCTGCTTGTAGCCCACATCCAGTCTATAAGAGACATTGGTGAGTGGCGAAGACCTTTTCTGGTGATCGTTATTGTAGTTACGAACTCCAGAGCTATATAAAAATTGCTTTCATCATCACTGGAATAAAGATAGAATTTAAGAAGAGTGAGAGAGAGAAGAAAACAGATAGTGGGAGTTAGTTCGTGGAGTTCCCAGTTAGTGTGTGTCTTTGCAGTAACCAAGTAGTATCTGAAGTGCTAGATTTAGAGTTGAAATACAGATTCTGCACTTGAACTATGCATTTTGAATTACTGCAGACAGAGGCCAAGAATGCAGTTGATATAAAAATACCCATTCCCACACAGACAGATGTGGGAGAGGGAGCCATATGGAACCTGAGAAGGAATGGCATCAGGACATAGACATTTTTCTTAACCTCAGTAGCTAGCATTCCCCCAATTGCTTTGTAGAAAGAAGCAGAAGCTTGTTTTAGATGATTATTATCATCTAATATTATTGTGAATTTATCTCATTCAATATTGTTGTAAATTTGTGCATATATAGTTATACTGTATTCAATATCTATTGCTGTGTAACAAATTACCCCAAGATTTTGTGGCTTTAAACAACCACCATTTATTATCTCACAGTTTCTGAGAGTCAGAAATCCCAGAGTGACTTAGCTGGGTGGTTCTAACTCAGGGTCTCCTTTGAGGTTATGGTCAAGATATCAGCTAGGGCTGCATCATCTGTAGACTTGGATGGGCCTGGAGGACGTTTCCAAGAAGGCTTGCTCACTGGAGTTGCCAATTTCTCACTAGTGTTGTCCAGAAATTTTAGTTGTTTGCCATGTGGGCATCTCCATAGCGCTGCCTTGGTATCCTCAAGACATAGTAGCTGGCTTCTCCCAGAGTGAGTGGTCCAAGAGACAGAAAGACAGAGGCAGAACACTCAACACAGAAGGTGCAGTCTTTTGGGGTGTCCTTTTTATTTTGGTAAAAAATATATAACATAGGTTTATCATTTTAACCATTTTTAAGTATATAATTCAGTGACATTAAGTACATTCAGTTGTTGTGCAGCCATCACCACTATCCATTTCCAGACCTTTTCATCGTCCCAAACAGAAGCCCCATATACCCATTAAACAATAATTCTTCATCCGCCTAACTCCCAACCTCTGTTCATCTCAGTTCTACTTTCTGCTTTATGAATTTGCCCATCCTAGGTACCTCATATAAGTGGAATCATATAATATTTGTCCCTTTGTGTCTGGCTTATTCACTTAGCACAATGTGTTCAAGATTCGTTCATGTTGTAGCATGTGTCAGAATTTCATTCCTCTTTATGGCTGAATAATATTCCACTGCATGTATATACACATCTTATTTATCCATTCACGTGTGAAGGGACATTTGGGTTGTTTTCACCTTTGCTGCATCTTTCTATAACCTAATATGGAAGTGACACATCATCACTTCTGCTGTAATCTGGTCCCTGGAAGCAAGTCGCTATATCGAGCCCACACTCACTATAAGCACACTTAAGGGAAAGAGAGGAATATCAAAGAATTTGTAGATGTATTTCTAAAAGAATAAAAAATACCTAATTGAACGTGATTCTTTTCATGGGGCTTGTTCATTGTTCTTAATTCTCTTAATGGTTTTGTAAAATCCTGAGCTTAAGAATTTTCCAAGGACTGTACCCAGAGTAACCCCAACCAGAGCAAAGCACTGAAAATGGGCAAACCAGAAAAATGACATGCCTTACACAAATTGCCCTAACAAGGTTCATTTTGGTACATGAGATACCAAAAAAATGCAGACCTAATTTCTATGCTGCTCTTAGGCCTGGGTTTATCAGCAGGAAGACTGAAAGTAGGCCTGCCTCATGTTTCATTTTAGTGCATGTGAGTGGGAACCTTTTAAGCGGCAGTAGTGGCCACAACATATGTGTTTAGAACACATTCAGAGTTATTCCTGTTGGAGCCTGTCTTTGTATGTGGTTGAAAGAAGGCTTGGTCTCTAATGACAAAAATAACAACAAAGGAATGACCCCCCCACCCTCCTCCTATTATCCTTTTTATTAATCCTGTACAGGTTCTTATTTCCTTCTTTTAAGACTGGTACCACAAAGCTGAGCTCCTTTGCCTTTTTAATTTATTACACTACTTTCAATTGCCTATTTTGTGATGAATGTAAGGAATTTGGAAGTAGTTTGCAGAGGTGAAGCCAGGGAGGATAAAAAAGCAATTACCTCATGCCAATTACACCAGGAAATAGTGGAGGTGCCATTCCTGCGGCATTTCTGTCCATTTTTCTTCATTACTGTAATGGTGGCCGCTCTCCTCATTAGCCGACACATTTCTCTTCATTACCAGCTGTGGTGATGGGGGTGATGATGAGCGCTATTTACAGCTGGAATTCTGTGACAGGCCCAGCAGATGAATAATAATTATTCAAACAGATATATGGAGGCCAAAAAAGGCGAGTGGTTAAAGTCAGGCTATTGTGTCCCAGAAAGGCAGGGAGATAATTTCTTTTGAAGGGGGTTTGGTTCATATTCCTCAATCAGGGACTCCTGCAGTGCTGGGCTGGAATGGCTTACCTGAGGTACTCAGTGTGTTCTTACAAGAACTGAAGGGAAAACAATGAATCGTTGAAACCGTAAAACAAATGTCTATTCCCATTGAACCCTAGCTTCATCTACAGAGAGGAAGCGGGGCTTTCCTTGAGTCTACACTCAAAAGATAACTTATCCCAAAACCTTCCATTCCATCCCTCCACCCATGTGTCCTGCTATCTGTCTATCTGGGGGAATCTTGTTATGGCAATACTTATAAAGTGTATTAACTATCATCTGTCTATCTGTGTATGTATGTATGTGTGTATCTGTCTATCTATCTATCTATCTATCTATCTATCTATGTAGTCAGTGTTCTCCAGAGAAACCCAACAAACAGGACGTGTACAAAGAAAGAGGAAAAGAGATATATCTTAGTGACTTGGCTCATGTGATTATGGAAGCTTGGAGAGTTCAAAATCTGATGGGGTAAGCCAGCAGGCTGGGAACTCAGGGAAAAGTTGCAGTTCTAGTTCAAAGGCAGTCTGCTGGCTGCTTGTTCAGGGTACATCAGTCTTTCTTCAATTAAAGTCTTCAACTGATTGGATGAAGACTACCCACATTGTGGAGGGCAGTCTGCTTTACTTGAAGTCCACTGATTTAAAGGCTAATCTCATACAAAAAACACCTTCACAGAAACATCCAGAATAATGTTTGACCAAATATCTGGGCACCATGAGCCAGCCAAGTTGACACTCAGAAGTAACCATTACTCTATCTATCTATCTATCTGTCTATCTGTAAATCTAGACCAACAAGGTACAAAGAATTTCTGCCTCACAAATAAAGGTGCTAAATTGGGTTTTTACCTAATGACAAGTCTTTAAATTGGGCTATTAAGATTCTTTTGGAGGTGAGGCCAGTAGTTGAAGAATCCAGCAGCTCTAGTCGGGAATCGAGCCTTGCTTTCTATCCAGCCTCCTTCCAGACACTTGAATTGAGGGGAATAATTGCTCGAAGGGCAGGAGAGGATCTGTAAGTGAAGTTGGAAAAGAGGCAAAGTGTAAATATCTTTGGGAACTGTGGTGAATTGTTTAGTAAAGAACATCTTTCAGTTTCATCATCTAATTGTTCCTCTTGCTTTGACTTTCTCCCTAGCAATGACCCTCACAGTTATCCCATGAACCTTGCTCAACTAAAAAAGGTGTTGTTGAAACAGGCTGCAGAAGTTCCAAGCCAGACAAGTAGGAACAAGTCAGCTTCCCAGAGACAGGCTCACGGGCAAGACTCTAGTTAACTCCTGCTGGCCTGGAACATTTGGGACGGAGGCCTTAGGAAAAGATTTCCACTAGCAGGGCATTGCCATTTGCAAACTCTGATGGTGTGTGCAACCTGTTAAGAATGATAGAGACGGTATTCCAGCACAGCAGGCTTTCAATATGAGACGGAGGGATGAAAGGAGTACAATATGAAAACAGCAGGTGAGAATGGATGTATCACACAGGGAAAAGATGTTGGAGAAATACTGAGGTATATTAATTCTCCCCAGGTCCCCTCAAATTCAGTAGCTTCCGTGAAAGCAAAGGTAGGCTCTTGAATTAGGCCCAGGCTCCTAACAAGTGCCATAGCACCATCTGCTTAGTAGCAAAAGGCATAGGAGGTGAGAAAGACAGACCTGCATGCCAACCAGTGATATTTTCTTCAATAACCTTGATTTCCTTAGGGGCCCTCACAAGCTGTCATGTGTGGACAAGCTCCTAAGTGAGCTTGATGTCTCCTACGTGATGCTTCTCCAGAGTTAGGCTACGCCTGCAGGCAAGATGGCATTTGCCCAATGGCTTTGGGATAATTTTCACTTTTCTAAGGGCTTGAAACAAGCAACAGAAGCAGCAACTGCTTGGCACCTGGAAAGTCCTTTCTAATGATCTAGGTCTGGAGAGGCTTCTCAGTTTACTGTCTAGGGGCAAGTTGTTAGACCCTGTCCATGACAAATCGTTCACCATTGAGAAAGGGCATATACCGTCCCACCTATCTCATTATAATTTAATGAAACAAGGACCAATGAAAGGTAAATAAAAGCATGAATCAACTATATCTCTGAGAGAGAGCTCAGGGATTTCCTGAAATAACTGGCTCAGTCTTTTGGACTAGGTATTTTATTTATTTTCCTTAGTGTTTGAGCAACTTGCCATTTCCCTAAACCAATTTCTTGAGCCTCTGAGCAGGGAGCATGTTATGACAATCTCCCCTGTGTAGACCCAACCAGCTTGAGTCCATCATGACTTTGCCCTAACTTGGCATCTGACATCCATTTGGAAGGTGTGGGTGCACTAATTTCACCAGGCCTCTCCCCACTGCCCCTGAGTAACCTTCTCCAGTCTCATGGATTCAACTACCACCTATAGTTGATGACCTCCAATCCATATCCCTCTTCTGAGCCCCATACTCTCTTCTGAGCTTCAGCCTGGACCTCTCAACCTGCATGTAGAATAGACACCTCAAACAACATGTTCAAAACTTAACTCACCCCAAACTTGCTCTTCTGTTTTCTTCTTTGGCTCTGTTAGTGGCACCACACCTCACCAGTCACTGGAATTAGTTACCCTTAACTTCTCCATCTCCACCCACCCTCATGCATGCACATTTAATTTATTACCAAATTATGCTGATTTCATATTCTGAAAAGTGTTTTTTCCAGTGTATCTCTTTCTTTTCATTCCTACCACTATTACTGTAACCCAAGCTCTTAGAGTCATCCTGATTTGCTTGTAAGTAGTCTCTCTGCCTCTTGTCTTAACTCATTTAAGACTACATAGCTGCTGAATAATCTCTAAAATACTTAAAATCTTTAAAATCTCCCCATAGTTTACAGAACTAAACACTAAACTACTTATTCAGGCCCTCTTTGACATCCTTCTCCAGTGTTTTCTCCCAATAACTGCCCCTGTCCCTTTCTCCTCTTGTAATACCCTTTTAATTCCCCACATGTGCCCTGCTGCTTCCAGCCCCACGCCTCTGTGGGAGTTATTTCTTCAATCTGGAACACTCATCCCACCCTTCTTCACAGGCTAATTATGTCTGACTCATCTTTAATACTCAGTTAAAGCATTATCTCTTCCAGGAAATCTCTTGTGAACTCCTAGGTGGAACAAGGACTGTGCCTCTCTACTATTCCCTATAAGACTGTGGATATCTCTGTTATCATCCCCCATGTCCATCTCTCTCACTGGATTTTTAGAACATTAAAAAAAAAATCTTTACCCTAAAGGTTCCACAATGGGCACTGAAAATTTTTATTTTGCCTTGAATTCCTATGTCTTTGTATTTTTAGACCCTCAACCATGGAATATTACTAATTGTACCAACAAATTTATTTGATTCACTAAGACATCCTAATATCAGTTTATTGTGCATGGAACATCCCTATCTAAAAATCTCCAAGGGTTTTGAATATCTCCACTCTTGAAAGCCATACATCTTCTCTGTAACCTGCAACATCTACTTCTCCAATACCACTGACCTCCTTGAGACATGACTGTTGGATCTGTGATGTATGTTTCCAGTATGACAGTCATTGTGGACTTACTCTCTTGGCTGCAGTTCTGGGGCACCACAGACTATCATCAGAACATTACACAAGCCAAAGCAACCTAGCACCTAGCACACTTGTGTGTTTGTGCCTGTGCTTCATTTCTCAAGTGATTCTGATACTCAAATTTAAGAATCATTACCTAAGTTTTTCCATGCAACCTAAAACTCCATTAGGACTTTGAAAACCAGTATATGCTGTCTCAAATAGGCCAAAAATTTAAGTAAAATTTACCTTTTCCCTGCAAACTCAGCTAAACCAGGTCTCTCTCAACCCTTACTGAACCTATGGGACTTTCTTTTTTAAGCTAAGTTCAGAACTTTGTGTTTCTAGTATTTTACATTTCATCTGCTAATTTTGGAAGCTACTTCAAGACTGCTCATTTCATTGCAAATCCATAACCTACCACAGAAGACCTTAGCTAAGCTGTATGTACAAATTTAGTCATGAAATCTTATATCCTTGCAGAGTTTTCATCTAAATTTCCAATAAAGATGGTGAGATCTGAATCAAGAACAAGAGTCCCCCTTTTCCCCCATTGTAATCCATTTCCCCATATGGCAGTCTTTGATCTTTTAAAATCATAAATCAGATCACATCATGCTCCACATTAAAATGCTCCAGTGAATTCCCTTACACTTACTATGGTCTTCAAGACTGCACTGAGCTGGCCTTGCAGACTTTATCTGCCTTATTCTTTCAACACGCCGAGCTCATGGCCAGTCCCAGGCCTTCATGTATTGCTAGTCCTTTGGTCTAGAATGCTCTTACATCAGATCCCCTCGTGTCTGCTTCCCCTTTAATAATCAGGTCTTGGGTCAAATGTCAACACCTAAGAAATATTCCTCTTCTCACTCTAGCTAATGTGTATGTTTTATTTTTATTTAACATCTGCAATTATCTTTATTTGTTGTTGTTTTATGAGAGCAGAATGTTGTCTTGTTCATCAGTGTATCCCCAGCACCTAGAAGATGCTCAGTAAACGTTTTTTGAATGAATAAAAGAATAATATCTTTTTGCTTATTTACAATGATCTATTAATCAACCTGCTTTGGATATAGTTATTCAATTAGTACTGATTATGCTTATGTTATCAACAGGCATAACAAGAAAGACTTTACCAAAACTCATTCTTGATACTGACATTTGTGTGTAATATAATTGTGGTATTTTCCTGATATCTGTATGTCCATCCAAAAAGGAAATCAGGTTCATTTGACAGAATATTTTCTTAGTGAACCCACATTGGTTCCTTGAGATCATCTTTTAGCTCTCTAATTTAGAATTTGCCAAGAATTTCTGTCAGTTACACTGGATTTTACTCTGTTGATTCCCCCCTCCCTCATACATTCTTTCTGAAAACCATGGGGTTTGTTCATCACCTCTCTCCTACCCCTCTCATACTTTGTGATTTCTAAAAGGTCATTTACAGTGTCCTGCATTCACATTTATTCGGTCTTTAGTGTGATGGAGATAGCAAAGTATATGATTGAGTGGCAGAATATGGTCTCTAGCGTAGTGCTTCTCAAAATGCAGTGTGTGTAAGAATTACCTGGAGATCTTATTAAAGTGCAGATTTTGATTCCATAGGTCTGAGATTCCACATTTCTAACACACATCCAGGTAATAAAAATGCTGCTGATGTGTGAACCATATGCTGACCAGAAGGCTCTAGAGTCAGACTGTCTGGGCTCAAATCCCAGCCCTGCCATGGCAAGCTGTTTAGCATCCCCAGGCCTCAGTTTTTCCATCTGAAAAATGGAGAAAACAATAGCATCTACTTTCTAGGTTTCTGTGAGGATTAAGTTAGGGGGTATATATCGAGCACTTAGAGCAGAACCCTGAATCTGGTAATAAACATTTTCCATGATTATCACTACCTTAGAATGTAATTCACCCAGACTTGAGTTCATATAATTGTGACATGCTTTCTTATTATCTGCTCATCTATCTTGGGCTTTGATTCTCCTGTAAACTGAATTTCTATTTCCCATATTTTCCAGCCTATTGCTTTTTGAGGTAAAGATGAAAGCATATAGGAGTGGAGAACTTTAACTTGTTTTTGTCATGCATTAATCATGTACCCTCTACCCCAAGTCAGTTTATCCTTTTCATGTTTTTATTCTTGTTCCAAGTGCACTTTGAAATATTCTATTTAATGTTCTTGGCATTTTGGTAAACTTTAATTCATTCTGACACGATTCAATGTCAGGAGTCTATTTAACAGTAATAACAGAATCATATTAGTTATTGAGGATAGCTAAGTGATTTATTCAAATCCATTTTGTGGCCTAAATGAACAAGAGCTCCTCACATGCAACATCTTGCTTCCCAGGTGAGGACGCCAGATAATAACAGGTAAGCTTTCAATTACCTTTGATGTGGAACAGATAGAACAGGTGTGGAGTTTATTATCAGTTCTCCGAAAACTCACCACACCCTTGTTTAAAGACAATTTAGGTAACTGGGATGGTCATGAATGGGATCACTGCTAGGTGCACATTATATCAATTTTTACAAAGTTGTTGCCAAATTCCAATTTATTTGGATAAAAACCAACTTAGGGTGTAATGTCACTAACATGCCTCATAAATCATGGCTATGCTACGTATTATAAAAATTAAAGTGATAGGTCTGCAGTTCTCACAAAGCAGCAATCATTAGCTTGTATGATAAATTGGAAATCATCCACACCTAGGCCAGTGGCTGAGAGCAGGCAGAGTCCACGGCAAACTATGCTGTGTGAACTGTAAATAATAAGGACAACTTGCATTTATTTGCAGTCAATTTAAGAGATTATAAAATCTTCCCGCATATATTATTTTATTTGATCTCCCCAGTGGAATCTTAAATAATTCCTCAGAAGCATTTATTTCTTTCTACCACTTATGGAGTGGTAGTCAATACCTTGGGCCCTTAAATCAGATTACCTGATTGTGTTAATTTAGCTCCTCCAGAAACAGACGCCAAACTGGTATTAAACATGCAAGGATTTTCTTAAGGGAAATGCCAGTATTGGAGAAAACGGGAGAGGGAGCTGGGATAGGCTGGGTGAGCCAACATCAGTGATGCATGTCTGACCCTAAGTGAAGGAGAGAGGGAGGCAGTTTGTGTGGAAGCATCTTAGACTGCTGTGAAGTCTAGGAGAGGCGTGTCAAGGATCTTGAGAAGTTCTTAAGGCAAAGTGAGTTGTCAGAGAACCCCGTGTCATCCAGGAATGGCCCTACACAGCATGCCTGCAATAGATTTCAGTGTGCTGCAGCTCGGCACCTTGGTCAATACTGCATCCTGTAGATGGAGATCATAGGTGCGCCATGGTTCAAATCGTAGCTCCACCATTAATTCGCTGTGTTATTTTGGCAAATTGCTCCACCTCTCTCAAAGACCCGTCTACTCATTTGTGTACTGGTAATAATAGTTATATGTCCTCTGTGGTGTGACTTAAACCCTCACTGCATCAACTGCTTCCATAAACTAGGGGATCCAAGCCCATCTACTGCTTAGCATGTGATAGGGCTGAAATTCATAGCCATCCTGGGCTAAAGGGCTTTCTAATGTCACTCATCAGGAAGGATTTGAAATATTTTACCTTTTGACTTTTGAATAATATTCTCTCTTAAAAAAATGTATAAAGAACAAAGAGATAATATACTGTGAACAGAATGAACAAGTCTTAGGAACATGTAAAACTAATACCAAAAGATCTAATATCATGTCCTTGGAGTCCTGGAAGGAGATGAGAAAGAATATGGGGCTGAAGAAGTGCTCAGATACCATGGCTGAAACTTCCAAAGAACATAACCTACAGATTAAAGAAGCTGAGCTAACCACAAACAGGATAAATCCAAAGAAACACAGACATGTGTATTAAAGATGCATCATAGTCAAATTACTAAATATTAAAGACAAAGAACAATCTTGAAAGCAGTGAGAGAGAAACAGTACCTTACCTACAAGGGGAAAACAACTTGAATAAGAGTGGATTTTGCATCAGAAATATGACAGAAGGAAGTAGTACAGCATTTTTCAAGTGCTGAAATTAAGAACTGCCACTGCAGAATCCCATATCCAGTGAAAATATCTTTTAGAAATGAAAGGGAAATCAAGAAATTCTCAGATGAAGAAAAACTAAGAGAATTTATCACCAGCAGAACTTCCTTAAAAAAAAATGGCTAGGGCTTCCCTGGTGGCACAGTGGTTGAGAGTCCGCCTGCCGATGCAGGGGACACAGGTTCGTGCCCCGGTCCGGGAAGATCCCACATGCCGTGGAGTGGCTGGGCCCGTGAGCCATGGCCGCTGAGCTTGCGCGTCCGGAGCCTGTGCTCCGCAACGGGAGAGGCCACAACAGTGAGAGGCCCGCATACCGCAAAAAAAAAAAAAAAAGAAAAAAAAGAAAAATGGCTAGAGAAAATTCACTAAATGGAAAGGAAATGATAAAAGATGGATCCTGGAATGTTGGGAAGGAAGAAAGAACATGATTAGCAATAATAAGATTAAATACAATAGACTTCTTTTAGTTTTCTAAATTATGTTTGATGGTTGGAGCAAGAATTATAACAATGTCTCATATGATTCTAAATGTATATTGAGGAAATATTTAAGCTAATTACATTTTAAACAGGTAATAAAGGGCATACAGCTCAGAAAGGAAGACATAAAACTTCCTAGATCTAATAGGTAAGTTTCTCAAAGTTCAGGATTCAAAAAGCATACCAAAAGAAAAAAAAATTGTATTTCTACATACTAGTAATGAACACATAAGCACCAGACTAAAAATACAGCACTATATACAATTAATCAAAAAATGATGTACTTAGGTGTAAATCTAATAGAATGTACATAAGACTTATATGCTAAAAACTACAAAGTGGTGACAAAAGAAATCAAAGAAGACCTATTTAAATGGAGAGGCATACCATATTCAGGTATTAAAAGATTCAACCTAGGAAAGATAAGATCCCAGCAAGAGTTTTATAGATATAGCTGGTCAGGGAGCTAAGGTCCCGCAAGCTGCATGGTGTGGCCAAAAAAAAAAAGAATAAAGTAGGAGTAATCATGTACTTGATAAGAAGATGTATCATAAACTTCAATAATCAGAATATATGGTACTGACAGAGGGATAGACACATACATCAGTGGGACAGAATAGGGAAGGAACCCAGAAGTAAATCCACGAAAATATGCCCAACTAATTTTTGAGAAAGGTGCAAAAGCAATTTAATGAAAGAGAGATAGCATTTTCAACAAATAGAGCTGGAGCAACTGGACATCCATAGACAAAAACTGAACCTCAACCTGTCTTACATCTTATACAAAAATTGACTCTAAATGGATCATAGACTTAACTGTAAAAAATAAAACTTAAAAACTTTTAGAAAAACAATGAGAGATTCTTCAGGATCTAGAGCTAAGCAAAGAATTCTTAGATTTGACATCAAAGGCAAAATCCATAAAAGAAAATCCATGAAAATTGATTATGTAAACTTAATTAGACTTAATCAAAATCATACTTTTTGCACTGTGAAAAATCCTATTAAGAGGATGAAAAGACAGGATACAGACAGGCAGAAAATATTTGCAAACCACCCATCTAAAGGACAAGTATCTAGAATATATAAAGAACTTTCAAAACTCAATAGTAAAAAAAAACAATAATCCAGTTAGAAAATGAGCAAACGACAAGACTTTTCACAGAGAGAGTATACAGAAAGCAATTAAGCACATGAAAAGATGTTCAACATCATTAGCCTTTAAATGAAATTAAAACCTCAGTGAGATAGTACCACACACTTACCTACTTATATGTCACATGTAACCTATTAGCTTAAAATTGAAACCAAAGTATGGAAAATTTATAAAATATCCAGTGTACTCTAACAGACAAATGCATGAGGCACCCCTGCACTTTATGCTATTTGCCAGATACTCTTATAACCCTTTGTAACAGTAATTTAGAAAGCATATAATCAATATTTTCTAGTTAAGTGATTAAATTATTGGATTATTGAATAGTTGAATGAATAAATGAATCTATGAATAGATGGATGGTGCTATAGACTGAATGCTTGTGTCCCCCCAAAATTCATATGTTGAAACCTAATCCCCAATGTGATGGTATTTGGAGGTAAGTGTTTGGGAGACATTTAGGTCATAAGGGTAGAGTCCTCATAACTGGTATTAGTGCTCTTATAAAAGAGACCCCAGACAGCTCCCTTGACCCTTCCACCATGTGAAGACACACATCAAGAGAATGGCCATCTATGAACCAGGAAACAGGCCCTCACCAGACATGGAATCTGTCAACACCTTGATCTTGGACTTTCCAGCCTCCAGAGCTATAAGAAATAGATGTCTGTTGTTTAAGACACCCAGTCTATTGTATTTTACTATATATTCTATTATAGAGGCCCAATGGACTAAGACAGATGGACAGATAGATGGATGTGTGGGTAGATGGATGGATGGATGTTTGGAATCAGTGAACTGTAGATCAATGTAAAACATGTTAAGACGTTTACAAGCATGAGGTTAAAGAGCTTATTTTAACTGAACTCTGGTCACAATACCAATTTAAAGGCAGAGGACCAGGGCAGAAAGATACAGGAAGTTCAAAGAAAATCAGAAAAATTTGTCACACCTTGTAAATAGTAAATAAGAACTCCTTAAGTTATAGACATCTTTGGAAAAAAGTGCATAACTAATTGGGATAAGTACATAATACAGATGTTTTGTTTAGAACTTTTCCTGTTAACTGCTGCATAATCTGGGCATTTGCAGGACTGTGTATCTTTGATCTCTCAGACTTCTGGCTGACCACACCTTGGAAGTCAGCTATTTGTTTTCAGCATGGCAGGAAATGCAATGGCAAGCTTCCTGACAAGGAAGGCCTGTAATGGAGCAACATGTGTGCTGGCACAACCATTTGCCTGCCTTTGACCCTTGACAGGACTTGACCTCCACCTTCTGAGCATTCTGTTTCCTAGCTTTGGGTCAGAGGTCACCACACTTGACCTCTGGTCTCAGTGTGATCTCTGACACTCCCAACTCCCAACTTGGTTTTCATTGTTCTGCATGATCTAAAGTTCCCTAGGATCCAGAAAAGCTCTTCCACTAGTTCCCACCAGCTGTTGCCACCTTTGTTCTCTCCCTCCCCTGGTCCTGGCTGACTGAAATCTACAGCCCCTAATCATGGCATGGTCCCTCCAAGTTGCCTTGTGTGCTGACTTTGATTGAATGCTAATAGTTATTATTAGGAGTGCCCATTTTCTGAAATGCTAACCATGCTACTACATTTAGCATCTCATTTAGCATTCAAGAATCTCATGAGAAAAATATCATTTATCCCTGTCTTTGGAGATCAGGAAACTGAGGCTCAGCAAAATTGAATGTAACTGGTCTAAGTTCATACTGCCAGAAAGTGTCAGATTTAGGACCTGTCATTTTTTACTCTAAATGCATTTCCCATGCTTTCTATTTATTAAAGGTTCTCCATTCAACATCCCATTGTTGTTCTGGGTACTGAATATATGCACTGTGAAAAAGCTTTGTTTTAGTTTTAAAAGATGTTCTATTTTTCAATGCACCGGGCAACTCTCATGTGGTTTTTAAGTCCTTTCAGTCCTACCTCTTATCTAACCACAGATGCAATAACTATTTCTATGAAGCTTTGACCAGCTTTAGCAGGTGCAAGCTGGCAGTACCTCATCTCAACTCTCTGATACTTAGCTTAGGACATTTGTGGGAAACCATGCCACTCATGCTTGCATAATCCAAAAGTACCTGGGAGCTAATGCCCATGAGTTCACCCTTGACCAATATGGGGTGGTAGCCAGTGAACCACTTCCCCCTTACATCACCTATGGCCTTACATTTTCCAGATGCGTCTGCTAAACCTACTCCAAAGATCCTATAGCAACAAGCACCAGTTAACCATAGCAATGGTCAACTGGGAAAGACATTTTTATGCAAATCATAGTTTTACATTTTACATGTCTGCATGACTGTGCACAAGGAATAATCCAGTTTATTTGACTTAATCAGTTGATTTAGCTTCAACAACAGTTTTATAGCAATGTGGGCAGATACCCGTATGGAAGGTATTACCAGCATATTTGTGTGAACTTATTTCTTTCGCATTCATAAGGGAACTTTAATTAACTGCTAAGTACGACGACTCAAGTTGGTTCAGAAGTTTCCTGGCTGGCTGTTCATGGTTCTTATGTAAATGGTAACTAAAACCTTTCCTTGGTGATAAAAATCCACACCAACAAATTAATAGGTATTCTTTCACATTCCTGAACCTCACTTCCACCCCCAGTAAACACCATCCTTGACAAGATGTGTAATGTCTGTACCTGAATGGTTTCAGCCCCTATGCTCTCTGTAAGAACATACTCCCTGGCCATTTTAGCTCATTTGATCACTAGTTCTGCAACTGACTGACTGAGATGAGGAGGGAGGTGAACCAGAGATGCACACTTTGGAAAAGCTTCCTGACGATTCTGATATTCACCCACTCCTTCCCTTCCCACTACCCTCTGCCCCTCCATACCATACATGATCTCACACCTGTGCTGCAGGGCAAGCCCAGAGCAAACAATGTGATGGTACAATAAAATCATTTCTGTAGAACACTGCCTTTAGAATCTCCATGGATCAAAAGTAAAACCAGATGAAGTTTTACTGGAGGGGAGAAAACTGGAAATCGAATGCCTTTCTTTCATTTTATACACACACACACACACACACACACACACACACACCCTTAAGAGGCCCAGAGTTAAATTGCTTTTTATGAAATCTCCTTAGCAAGTAAATTTGTGTAAAAGCAGATAAGCTTAGAAATTCTCAGAGAATCAGATATTCCAGGTAATCATGATCTGGGGGTCTGGGGAATTGACAGTTGTGGTTTATTCTGAATGTCAAGCCATAAAAATATAGAAATAGAGATTATATATAGATTATACACCACAAGTGATACTCTGTTTTAGTTTTCCTTTGCACTGAAAAGCAGTCCTCTAAGCTGTAGAAATTAACTAGTATGGTCAGCACAGAGCTGCATTATTAGACCAAACAGCAAGATTAGTTATATCAAAGTAGTATTTGAAAGAAAGGATTCCATTAGCTGCTTTACTGTCTTTTTATTTATTTATTTATTTATTTATTTATTTATTTATTTATTTATTTATTTTTGGCTGCTTTGGGTCTTCATTGCTGTGTGCGGGCTCCCTCCAGTTGCAGTGAGCGGGGGCTACTCTTTCATTGTGGTGTTCAGGCTTCTCATTGCGGTGGCCTCTCCCATTGCGGAGCACGGGCTGTAGGCATACGGGCTTCAGTAGTTGTGGCACACGGGCTCAGTAGTTGTGGCTCACGGGCTCTAGGGCACAGGTTCAGTAGTTGTGGTGCATGGGCCCAGTTGCTCTGTGGCATGTGGGATCTTCCCGGACCAGGGCCTGAACCCGTGTCCCCTGCATTGGCAGGCAGACTCCTAACCACTGCACCACCAGGGAAGCCCTTTACTGTCTTTTTTGTCTAATACAAAAGCTAGCATCAGTGCTCGTGTGGGAGTTAAGTCAGTGAACATAGAGCTTCCAGAAAGACCTTCTGAATTATCCAGTGTAAAAAAGAAATTATAAAAATGAAAACACACACACACACACACACACACACATACACACACACACGCATGCATGCATGTGCACACACATACAGGGATAGCAAGATGATTCCATGATAGCTGAATCTATTTTTTTAATCATAAGTGAAAGCATTTATTAAATTGTTAAATATCAGCCTCCATGTGACACTTCTCAAGATGATACAAATTTCTTCCTCTTATACTTCATTCCAACCTCTACTATAGCCTTTATGACATTTCACTAAAGTGTGTTACATATCACCTTTCTTCCCAAACAGATTATAAGGGCGTAGAGGACAGGGGCCTGCCCAGTCAGCCCTAGCATGTGTGTGGCACAGGTTAGTCAACAAGTACATGTTTTGGGGAGTGAATTAGTGAATGATTAAAAATTATTTGGTAGTTGAATCTATCCTAGTGGTATCCAAGCTTTCTTTCTGATCTGAGGACACACCTTGACTTATCACTGAGAAGGCTCATTTTCTGAATATATCACAGTTCTCCTTGTAGGTCATATGTAAACTGCTAGCTTAATATAGAAAACAAACTATGGAAAATTATGTGAAATACACAGCATACACCATAAAAGACAAGTGTATGGACCATCTCTGAGCCCTGTATTGAGTGTATATTATTTACCAGATACTTCTATGCACATTCTCTAATTTTATCCTTACAGCTCTTTGAGGTGGTCATGTCCTCCATTTCCAGATCAGGAAATGGAGATTCAGAAACTCAAAGTAATTTACCCAGAGAGACAAAGCCAGACACACAATCCAGGCTTTCAGAATCTATGCTCAGAAATTCAGCTGCTTTCTTCCTTTAAGAGTATTTGTTTAGACGTATGTTCCAAGGGGGAAAATATCCCAACTAACTGCTTGGCATTGCATCAGTTCAACACGAAACAACCTGTTGGTGAGCTGAATTATTCACTCTTCACTTGATTATTTTGTCATCTTGTACACACAAGCATACTCTGGTTAAGAATGAAAAATGTCTTTCATAAAACTGTTCAGCTCTGCCCCTGGCATGTTCTGTGCAGTACGATGTTTTTGTTATTTTTCTTTTAAATCCTCAGGCTTCTTATTCCAAATGCAAAACAACTCAAGTTCCTTTGTGTTTTCATTCTGTAATTTATTCTTGGAGTTATTCCTCATGTTTTATTTAAAATTTTTTAGGTTTTGCTTTTAAAATGCATGTGTGATGCATGTATAAGTTTTAATGCGGGGGGGGAGTTGATATTTTCCACCTGAAAAACATACCTTTAATTTTATAGACATCAATAGACAACTATGATTCGCTATATAAAAATTCACCTTATAGGCAACTTTTTAAAAAACATACTATTCTGCAAAATGCAACACCTGTTCAGACCGAGAAAAGAAAAGGAGAAAGGATATAAAAATTCCTTTTGTAGCACCATGAATTCTTTGATCAGTCGTCTCTTTTCTCATTGCAGTTTTCCCCCCATCACTACATTTCTAAGAGTCCAAATGGGGAATTATAATTATGGAAGGTGATGGAATGAGTTGAGCTCCACAGATGCTGAGGCAGCCGGTTTACTATTAGATGTCAAAGGCAACATTCCCAAACTGATGCCTAAGGAAATTTGTTTTTATTTGGATAACAGAGAACTCGAGATGAATAAAATGATAGCTTTACAAGTGCTATTCAGCACTACTATGTAAATAAGTAGCTTACACAGCCAGACTTAGCAATAAACAAAGGAACATGTCAACTGACATTCAAATCTCATCACTGCATTGATGTAATCATCCTAGGTATGGGGCGAAATAATTTATATAAATGTGTATAGAGGCACAGAAAAATCACCAAATACAAATTTTCAACAATTTATCATCCAACAACATAATCCTCGACAATAAATGCTAGCGATACCTGATTCTTCTTGTGTTTCAGCCGTTTCCTTTATTTGAGCAACTAGAGATTTCTAATGACCTCCTCATCACATCAGACTGTGGTGGGACTGACCTCGTTCAGCACAACCAATTGTTCATAAATGGGTTTTGTGAACTGTGCTGAGTATTAGGTGCTTTCCATTGAAACTGCCTTCTATGTGATTCCCCATGAGCCCCATCCATTTCAGCTTTTCATTTCTTGCAGTAATGTGGTCATGCTCAGAGCTTCAGAATCTTTACAGTGTGATGAGGGATATGGGTGGGGATCTGTCTGCTCTGAGATGCAGGGGTTACAATGGCCTCCCTAGCTAAGGATTAGTGTTTGTACATTTAAACCAATCGAAGAGTTCAGTTATTATGTAAAGTAGTTGATTCCACTTAGTGGTCCCCACACTGATTCCACTCTGTGATCAAATTCTTGCCCATTCACTGTGAAATGAGGAAAAATAAGATTAAGGTAGGGAGTTTTAATAACTCTAAGCTATTTTATTTTAATTCTGAAATTCCACTTCTTGGAGTCATTCATGTGAAATGGTGGAGGTTATAGATGGTAATAATGCTGGTTTTAAAATCCCTACTTGGATAAACTAAGAATTGACAACTATATGTCAGCTCCACAGCTATTTAGACTTTGCTGGTCTATAAAATCCAAAATTTACTATTAAAAATTTTATTCAAAAATATATTGAGAAAATTAGTTATTCTTTGAATAAAAGATAACAAAGTTTCATAGATATTTTGCAGTTAAATCCCATGTTGGGTAAATATCTAATTGTAAAGGCAGAACAATAAAAGCCACTGGAAAGGGCTTCCCTGGTGGCGCAGTGGTTTACAGTCCGCCTGCCGATGCAGGGGACATGGGTTCGTGCCCTGGTCTGGGAAGGTCCCACATGCCACGGAGCGGCTGGGCCCGTGAGCCATGGCCGCTGAGCTTGCGCGTCCAGAGCCTGTGCTCTGCAACGGGAGAGGCCACAACAGTGAGAGGCCCGCATACCGCAAAAAAAAAAAGCCACTGGAAAAACTAAATAGTGAAATATTATCATCAGACCGAGGAAAACTTCTAAACAAGACAGGAAACCCAGAAGGCATAATGGAAAAAAAAAAATTATAAAAGTACATATTTGACCTTAAGGATGTTAGTTCTCAGAAAGTTTATTATCCAGGTCCCTTTCAGTTTCAGCAGAAGTCAAAGTTGTCATGGTACAAAAATGCCCCCTAATAAATACTAATGCCCCCATTCCTTCCCTGATTAGTACTAATAGCTACTTCTGTCCATTATGTCAATAAACTAATTATTGTCTGATGTTGCAGAGAATGAATAAACAATTCAAATTCTAAACAAATTGATTGCTAAGTGAAGTTACAAATCTTATAAATGTTACACGATTTTGTGAAATGATTACAGTGATATTGGACAATTGCTTGAATCATAAGCAAAGTTGCTGACAAATGAGGATCCAGAAGAGTTGGACCAGTTAACAACTACTATACAGGTCCTTAGGCAAAAGAATAAAACGCTCTAATATTTTTACAAAATAGATCCTGTTTATGATCATAGTGGGAAAACATGCTGTGGAGGACATTTTTTTTTTTTTTTTTTTTTTTTAAGGGCTTCAAATGCTTGGCTTTTTAAAAATTTATTTATTTATTTATTTTTGGCTGTGTTGGGTCTTCATTTCTGTGCGAGGGCTTTCTCTAGTTGCGGCAAGCGGGGGCCACTCTTCATCGCGGTGCGCGGATCTCTCACTATCGCGGCCTCTCTTGTTGTGGAGCACAGGCTCCAGACGCGTAGGCTCAGTAGTTGTGGCTCATGGGCCCAGTCGCTCCGCGGCATGTGGGATCCTCCCAGACCAGGGCTCGAACCCATGTCCCCTGCATTAGCAGGCAGATTCTCAACCACTGTGCCACCAGGGAAGCCCCTGTGGAGGGCTTTTTAAAGTGCTAGAATACGATCTGACTTACACCTTACCCAATATCAAAATAAACTAATTTTCTTCGACTGTTCTAAAATTAGCTAATTTTTAGAATTAAACTTAATATCAGATAAAAATCACCTTAATTCCTTATTGTTATTTTATTTTAAAGATAAAGACTAAATCAACTTTAAAATGTATTTACCATGACATTTTGGTCTATTTTTATTTTATTTATTTATTTTAAAATTTGTTTGTTTGTTCATTTATTTATTTATTTATTTTTGGCTGCATTGGGTCTTTGTTGCTGTGTGAGGGCTTTCTCTAGTTGCGGCAAGCGGGGGCTACTCTTCATTGTGGTGTGCGGGCTTCTCGTTGCGGTGGCTTCTCTTGTTGTGGAGCACAGGCTCTAGATGCACGGGCTTCATAGTTGTAGCACACGGGCTCAGTAGTTGTGGCTTGCAGGCTCAGTAGTAGTTGTGGTGCGCAGGCTTAGCTGCTCCGCAGCACGTGGTATCTTCCCAGACCAGGGATCGAACTCGTGTCCCCTGCATTGGCAGACGGATTCTTAACCACTGTGCCACCAAGGAAGTCCCCATTTTGGTCTATTTTTAAAGTGGAGTCACTTAATTTAGACTTATTCTTATATCAGATTTCCTTGGTGACCACCTATTCATAAATGTACATGCTTATATATATGGAGGAATACAAGCAAAGCCTGGGAAAAAGTATTTGTAGCACCCTCTACTGATAAAATGTTATTATCTTCAATATAAAAAGAGCATCTACAAATTAATATGTAAAAGATAAATACCTCATATAAAATACTAATGAAGAGTATGAATTCAGAGACCAAATTATGAATTCAGAAGAGAAATATAAAGCTATGAAGAGATACCTAACTTCACTAGTATTCAAGGAACAGTAAATAAACTAAAGCAGTGAGCTAACAGTTTCAACCATCAAATTGACAAAAATTACACACACACACACACATGCACACATTCATTCCATTTTGGCAAGAGTGTGAAGAAATGGACACTCTCATTGGAGTGTGAAAATTACATTCCTTTTTGCTGATTAATTTGTAATCTATATTAAAATCTAAAATAAGTATACTCCTTGACCTAGCAAGTCCACATCTAGAACCAATTTTGTACAATATTAGGAAGAATACATAAAAATATGTATACAGGATATTCATTGTAGCATTATTTGTAGTGACAAATAGAAGAGCTTATTAGAAAAGTTCAGTAAATGTGGTGCATTCATACAATGGAATATCAAAGACTCATTAAGTAAATGAAATGTAATTTTTTTAAATGTCCAAAGTATAGTATTATGTGAAAAAAATCCAGCAGCAGACAAATTTGTTCAACATTCCTGTGAATATATAGGTTTGGCACACATGCACACACATGTACACACACACACACATTAAAAATCAGGTGTGGTATTCACCAAATTCTTAACAGTGATTATCTTTGGGATGTAGGATTGGTAAGGAAGAGAGTGAGTCTCACTTCTTGCTTTATATTTATTTTTTAATGGCGGAATAACAGGTGAGTATGTTTTTTATGTGTGTTTTTCAATAGTTTTAAATATAAAAATATAAATAAATAATACCAGTGGCTGAAAAAAGGCCTGGGACCTTATTTGAGGCTGCAGATGGTATCCAAGGTGACTTCCATGGCTGAGAATACACTTACAGCCAAGATTCACATGCATGCCCTCCTGAGCGCATGCTGTTTCTCATCATCTAGTTCCATTCTCTTCACCTGGGGTCCAGGGATTCATGAAGATCTGTGTGTAAAAGTAAGGGGGTCTGTGAACTTGAAAGGGAAAAAAATTACATCTGCGTTTTTACTAACCTCTAATTGGAATTTAGCCATTTCTAAAATTAAGGGGCCACAAATCCCAGAATTGTTAGCAATACCTGCAACTTTGTCAACAATAGAAATCATAGCTGTTTTCATACCTCACTGCAATTGTTAGAGGCATCTCAAAACATAACTTTTGAACTTCTCTACCCTCAAAATAAATCATTTCAGACCCTCCATTAGATCTTGTTATTTAACACAGTGAAAAAGAAGCACATCTATTACTATATCACAAATATGAAGTATTAAAAACTATTTTGATAACTATATATCAGCATAATTGGTTTCCTTTGTAATCCTTGTGTGTGTGTGTGTGTGTGTGTGTGTGTACGCACGTGCGTGCACATTTAAACATTATTTGGAAAAGGAGTCCATAGGATTCAACAGACACCTCCCTCCCCTGCCCCAGGGGCCATGGCACAAACATAAAAACATAAAATAAGAATCCCTTTAAGTATATTGGACTTTTGGAGAAAGACATTGGAATGTAGTAAACATGATGCTAGATTGTAATTTAGAAGTTTGCGGCTTACTCTTTACATCCTGCCCGAGGATAGCCTTAAAGTCTTTTGAAAGCTTCTACTCTGTGCCAGGCACTTTTCCAAGTTCTGAGATGACGATGTTCAATGAACAGGCACTGAGCAGTTCAATAAGCTCATGTGGAGCTTACATCCAGAGAGATGAGGCGGGCAGAAGGCAGATAGAAAATAAACAGGAGATCAAATAAATAATTACAGATAGAAGTAAATTCTATGAAGAAAATAAAAGACGATGGACAGGCATTTAGATTCTTTTGTAAGTGCATCAGGAAGCTATTGTACGTTTTAAGCCGGGTGGAAAATTGATTATAGGAGGACAAAAGATAGTGGTGGTTTGGAATATGGAGATGGAGACATGGTAATGGAGAAAACTGGAAGGAAATGAGTTATGTTTGGTTGCTGACCAATAGTTTCCTCACTCCACTTAAGGAATAGAACATCCTTTCTCGAGATTATAAAACCAGTTCTCTCAAATCACTAGTATATTCTGTAGATTAGACTACCTTATACCTGAACAATCGTATTAAAATATGAATTCAGACTGGTCATGATATAGAGAGGCAATAGGATGACTGGGTATAAGCTTGGGCTGATAGAATTCCTACAGAAGACTGAGCCACATCTTCCCTGTAGATACAAGGAAAACAAATCAGATTCTGTGAGAAAAATATGTTGACAAAGCATGCCATTCCAAACCACCAGAAAAAATTAGGAATCGTATCATATTCAAAAGATTAAGGACAAAATGTCTCGGGATAGAGCAGTATTTTCAACAAAGGCATGCATGACCACACTTGCAAGATGGAAAGCTGCTAACCAGTTCCTAGCAACGCTGGGGATCTTTCATAACAAGGAGCCTCTCAGCTCAATGACACACAGCCTTCATCAGCAACAGCTGTGTGATCATTGTTAAGGCCTGGCAGCCTCAACACATTGGCAAAGCGCCTTGTGCAACGCTATCACCAGAATTATCTATCAGGGATATGATAGAACACAATTATGTTGCTGCTTTTGATGTTGTTGCTGTTGCCATTCCTATAGCTACCATTTATTGAGCGCCTACTCTGTACCCTGTGGTTTACTAGGAACTTTATGTATATTGTCGTACGTAACCCTCATACAAGCCCATGAGTTACATACTACTGTCTGATGAGTTCAATGTATGTATTGTTTGTATTACATACGTAATGTATGCATTGTATGAGTAAAAATCTGTCTATTAGACAGATAGGACATTTCCATCATTGCAGAAGGTTCTCCTTGACAGTGCTGGATGCTAGATGCTTAAGCAAATGTTCTATGCTGTCCAATTCAGTATCCACTAGGCACATTAGTTATTGAGCTCTTGAAATGTGGCAAGAGCAAATGAGGAACTAAATTCTAAATTTTATTTATTTAAATTGTATTTTAAATTTTTTATTTTATTTAAGTTTATGTAAATATACATTTAACTAGCCAGTGTGGTTAGTGGCTACCATATCGGACAGCACAGGTCTAAGACCAAGTTCACATGGCTAGCAAATACCAGAAGTAGGGATTCAATCCTACGATTATCTGGTTCCAAAGTCATGCTTTAAAAATTAGTAGTAGGTGGGCACCCTAAAGGATGCTGTGTTTGCACCATTAGAGCATTTCAGTTAGTGCTCACAGCTACTTTCTTCTCTGTGAGCCTAAATTCTGGTGCCTTTAGCAATCTGTCCCTGAATATTCTGTATTCATAGGCAGTGCCATCCACTATGGACACATTGGTATTAGAACCCCTTGGTTATGTCCACCAAGCTAATCAAATGTGGAGGTAGGAAGTAAAACTAAAAGAGAAACTAGTGGTGCTAGGTATTTTCTGTTTGTCCCCCTGTTCCACTCCCTGCTGTTTTCCACTCTGCTCTGGTCCAGAGGCCTGATAGTCTATGGTCTGCTTAACAGGGCTTCCTTGTCCCATGGCTTCTGGGTGGGCCCAGCCAATGGCAGCCTCTAGTCAGAACTTGAAGGGTAGGAGGAGAAAGAGGTCCAGGTCTTTATTCCTCCCAGCTCTCTCTGCCAGGCTTTTGTTCAGCAGTGACTACATAATTCTACTTGAGAACACAGCTCCTAGTGAGTGGCTCTCTCCTCAGCTGCAGGTCTCACTAGGTTCCAGCAGTCATTCCTACTACTTCCCCTTCAGCTAAAACTGGTAACAGCCTCCCACTGTTGCCAGCCCTCTGGTGCGTCACTGAATCTTGTTGGTTTTCCTTAACCCTGTCTGCAGTTTTGTAAACAATTCCTTTACTAAACTCCTTTCTGCAACCCCTTTTGACTGTCATTCATTTCTTTTTTTTTTAAATTCATTTATTTTATTTATTTATTTTTGGCTGCATTGGGTCTTCGTTGCTGTGCGCGGGCTTCCTCTAGTTGCGGCGAGCGGGGGCTATTCTTCGTTGCGGTGAGGGCTTCTCATTGCAGTGGCTTCTTTTGTTGTGGAGCACAGGCTCCTGGCGCACGGGCTCAGTAGTTGTGGCTTGCAGGCTCTAGAGCACAGGCTCAGTAGTTGTGGTGCACGGGCTTAGTTGCTCCACGGCATGTGGGGTCTTCCCGGACCAGGGCTCGAACCCGTGTCCCCTGCATTGGTAGGTGGGTTCTCATCCACTGCGCCACCAGGGAAGTCCAGCCATTCATTTCTTTGAATATCTTATCTCTTGCTGGAGACTCAGATACTTAGACTATTTGATGAATTTAAAGAATAAGAATTATTAGCTCACTAATAAACTAACAATAAAGAAATAATTTGGGCTTCCCTGGTGACGCAGTGGTTGGGAGTCCGCCTGCCGATGCAGGGGACACAGATTCGTGCCCTGGTCCGAGAAGATCCCACATGCCGCGGAGTGTCTGGGCCTGTGAGCCATGGCCGCTGAGCCTGTGCGTCCGGAGCCTGTGGTCCGCAACAGGAGAGGCCACAACAGTGAGAGGCCCGTGTACCGCAAAAAAACAAAAAACAAACCAAAAAAAACAACAAATAATGTGGTATTTCATAAATGGTTATACATATACTTAGTCACACAAACAAAAAAATGCAGCACATTACAGATTATGTATATATGAAAGCTTGGCCAAAAAGCAATGTCTAATAACCTGAACTTTATTTTGTTATTAAAAGGATCCAAAGAGCATATATGAACAGGGCCATTCACTGTAGCATTATTTTGTGTATAAAAAAATTGAGGCAAAATTATATGTCCATCAAAAGACATATGGTTAAGTCAGAATGGCCATTATCAAAAAATCTACAAACAATAAATGCTGGAGAGGGTGTGGAGAAAAGGGAACCCTCTTGCACTGTTGGTGGGAATGTAAATTGATACAGCCACTATGGAGAACAGTATGGAGGTTCCTTAAGAAACTAAAAATAGAACTACCATATGACCGAGCAATCCCACTACTGGGCATATACCCTGAGAAAACCATAATTCAAAAAGAGTCATGTACCACAATGTTCATTGCAGCTCTATTTACAATAGCCAGGACATGGGAGCAACCTAAGTGTCCATTGACAGATGAATGGATAAAGAAGATGTGGCACATATATACAATGGAATATTACTCAGCCATAAAAAGAAACAAAATTGAGTTATTTGTAGTTAGGTGGATGGACCTAGAGTCTGTCATACAGAGTGAACTTAGTCAGAAAAAGAGAAACAAATACCGTATGCTAACACACATATATGGAATCTAAGAAAAAGGTTCTGAAGAACCTAGGGGCAGGACAGGAATAAAGACCCAGACATAGAGAATGAACTTGAGGACACGGGGAAGGAGAAGGGTATGCTGGGACTAAGTGAGAGAGTGGCATGGACATATATACACTACCAAATGTAAAATAGCTAGTGGGAAGCAGCCGCATAGCACAGGGAGATCAGCTCGGTGCTTTATGACCACCTAGAGGGGTGGGATAGGGAGGATGGGAGGGAGATGCAAGAGGGAGGGGATTATGGGGATGTATGTATATGTATAGCTGACTCCCTTTGTTATACAGCAGAAACTAACACACCATTGTAAAGCAATTATACTCCAATAAAGATGTTAAAAAAAAAAGACATATGGTTAGAGTACTTGTTTTATAAGGAAAACTATGTAGTCATTAAAAAGAATGAGGAATGTCTTTAAATACTAAAATGGAAATATATCTATGACATACCTTTGAGTGGAAAAAAACGTTGTCAAACTGTACATACAATATATTGCAATATTTCTAAAAATAAATGTGAATTAACTTATTCCACAAATATATTGAGTACTTTCTATGTGTCAGGCATTGTTCTAGGATCTAGGGATTTAGCAGGAATCAAAACAGACAAAAAGCCCTGTCCTCGTGGAGCTTGCCCTCCACTGGAGGGAGGCAGACAATGAATGAAATCAGTCAAATTTATAGTATGTGAAGAGATGAAATATGCAGATAAAGGGGTAGAGAGTGTTGTACAAGGAGCCCAGTGTTGGAGAGGATGGTGAGAGAAAAGCTCACTGAAAAGTGACATTTGAGTAATGATCTGGTGGAGGTGAGAGGGCAAGACATGAGCATAACTGGGAAAAGAACATTTGGGTAGTGGGAATAGGAAGTGCAGAGGCCTGGGGGTTAGGATTAGGGTTAGGGTTAGGAGCACACTTCAGTGTGCCTGATGTGTTGGAGAAGAAGGTGAGGAGGGCAGAGTGGCTGAAGCAGAGTGAGTGAGGAAGAGGTTCGTAGGAGAAGAACTTAGAGAGGTAGTTAACTAAATATATGTGTTTGTATGTGGATTTTAAAAGGTCTAAAAAGTACCCACCAAACTCTTAACAGTAGTTGTTCCTGGGGAATGGGGAACAACCCTTCTTTTTTAAGAAGTATTCAGGTTTTTTTTTTAATTGAAGTATAGTTGATTTACAGTGTTGTGTTAGTTTCAGGCGTACAGCGAAGTGATTCAGTTATTTTTATCTATCTATATTCTTTTTCAGATTCTTTTCCCTTATAGATTATTACAAAATATTGAGTATAGTTCCCTGTGCTATACAGTAGGTCCTAGAGATATTCAGGTGTTTTTTTTTTTTTTTTTTTTGCGGTACGCGGGCCTCTCACTGTTGTGGCCTCTCCCCTTGCGGAGCACAGGCTCTGGACGCGCAGGCTTAGCGGCCATGGCTCACGGGCCCAGCCGCTACATGGCATGTGGGATCTTCCCGGACCAGGGCACGAACCCATGTCCCCTGCATCGGCAGGCGGACTCTCAACCACTGCGCCACCAGGGAAGCCCCAGTTTTAATTTTAGATATTGATGTATTTTTTTAATAGATTTATTTATTTATTTTTGGCTACGTTGGGTCTGTTGCTGTGTGCGGGCTTTCTCTAGTTGTGGTGAGCAGGGGCTACTCTTCCTTGCGGTGCGTGGGTTTCTCACTGTGGTGGCTTTTCTTGTTGTGGAGCACGGGCTGTAGGTGCGTGGGCTTTAGTAGTTGCGGCATGCGGGCTCAGTAGTTGCGGCTCGCAGGCTCTAGAGTGCAGGCTCAGTAGTCATGGCGCACAGACTTAGTTGCTCCGTGGCATGTGGGATCTTCCCGGACCAGGGTGCAAACCCGTGTCCCCTGCATTGGCAGGCGGATTCTTAACCCCTGCACCACCAGGGAAGTCCCTGATGTATTTTTTTAATGTTAAAATAGATGGGGATGGCTTTTAACATTTTAAACCCATTTGTTTTTTCAAAGAAGAATCAGAAAACAAAAGACCATGTAGAGGTCTAGTGTTGCCAAAAAATTAAAAATAACTCTCCAAAAGCAGCAGTATTTTTATCAAAAGTGACTCAAGACATATTTGGTCAAAATTACACATTGATATCCCAGGATTATTCTGAGTGTTAACCTCAGTGCACTGAGTTCCATTTTAAATGCCTGCTATGCCAATGACAGCCCCACAACAATTACTTACATCCCTTGTCTTGCTAGATGCTATAGCTTCTGCCAGTGGATTTGCATTTATTTCTGTTGAATTTAGGGAATTTGTATATGAGAATATCATGAGATGTCACCATTGTGATACATTAAGCAAACCAACAGCCTTAATAGAAGCTAAGGATGCCCTGAAGCAAGTTGTTAGAAGAAATTGGCCAAAACTACTTGTTAGATTCTTCATTCAACATGTAATTGCATATTCAACAAAAGTCATTCTGGGCTTCAACTGAGACAGCACGGCAAAGCTCACTTCAACTGGCCTCCATAAGATTAAATCGAGATTTCATTCCCCCCCTCTTTGCTCATTTTTACGAGCATAGTTACTCTTTTCAGGAACTGTGGGATCTCTCTCTTCCTTCTCCCCTCACTTCCTTTTTATTTTCCTCTTTCCTTCTCAACTCATGTCCATATTACCCTCATTTTTTTCCTCTGCCACATAAGTTGCACATTTTTCTCTTTCCTTCAAATCCCTGCTGGCACCTTTCTCACGTTTGGTCTCTCTCCTGTCTCCCTCTGTTTTCCTTTTTTCCCATGTATCTCTTTTTCTGATTCATATCAAATGTTCATAACATGAAGTTGAAATATGTTATAATAGACTTTTTACTTTTTCACCTTCTTCTTTAAAAAGAAAAGAAATAAAAAACTGGGAAAACTCTGTAAAATACAAATAAAGTACTTTTCACTTATTTTTTTAAAAAGACAAAGAAAGGAATATGAAGGCTTTCCCAGGTGGATTTCTATCACTATATTTGAGAACACGGTGTGCACTGGACGAGAACGAGACTGTGGGTAACTCAGTGGGGTGTTGCTCTGGTGACTAACAGGAAGGCATTAATTAAAAGAGAACTTTTCGAAGAAAAATGATTTGGGATATCTGTGGTGCCAGTCTCCATTCCTGTGCTCATAAAAGATACTGCCAACCAGTCACTGCCTTGCACCTTCAGGGGTGCAGTTTCAAGATCCTTCTCAACACAGCACTCCAGGCAGCCAATACCATTCATTGACATTAAGGGTGAAACTTATTTATCATCCTGCTTTGGAAGCATCTCTTCTAGCATCATCTGACTTTGGGACTGGGCTGTACCACTTCTCCAGAACCACAAGGTAAAAACAGAAGCAGTAAGTCTCCTTGGTCTTAAGGAACTGCCTCAGGGATCTAACTTGGATGAGCTGGTCAGGACTTTTCTCCAAGACACCAAAATTTAATGAGTAGAATTTTAATAATTTTTAAAGGTTCTGTAATTTTTCCTTTTCCATTACTGACTCCCTTGCTGTAGGGAAGAGATTCCTCTGGCCAGGCACAGACCCTTCAGTAGCTGATGTACTATATGGAAGGAGCCAGGGAGCAGAGGTC
This sequence comes from Hyperoodon ampullatus, assembly GCF_949752795.1. Lineage (NCBI taxonomy): Eukaryota > Metazoa > Chordata > Mammalia > Artiodactyla > Ziphiidae > Hyperoodon > Hyperoodon ampullatus. The sequence continues at coordinate 17,154,311 of NC_136924.1, read as the reverse complement.
AAGGGCAGGTTGTCCATGGCCCAGGTTCCCTGTCTCCTCTTCTGCTTCCCCTCTGCTATCCACAGCCTGCCTTGACTCACTCCTGGTAATTCAGGACTACATTTTTTGTTGCTCCATATCCCGGTTATTCGTAAATGTACCTCTAGAGTTACTTGGTCTTTTTTTACTGGATAATGGAGCCAGTCTTGCTACATTAATACCTCCTTTTCGGTGTGAACTGGGGAAGTCTTAGAGCTAAAGCACAGTTTGAAAATATGAGTCAGAAGTCTTAATAATACCTGTCTCTTTAACCTAGTGAATACAGTTTTATAACAAATTAAATAAAAATTTAACCACACACACACAAGGTATTCATCTGAGCATTGTTTGTAACAAAGAAAATAGGAAGCGATCAAAATCTTGAACATTGATGAACAAAAATTCCATATGGAGTAACATGCAAAAACTTAACCCAATGACTTATTTATTTTATATTTGTAATATATTGTTAAGCTTTAAAATTAAACAGAATAAAACTGCAAACAGTAAAAACTCTATCATGTGTTTGCAAAAATACTGTATATGAAACAACTAAAAATATCTGTAAATAAAATCAAAATATTACTAAAGCTTATCTCTGAGGGGTGGGCTTATGTATTATTTTTATTTTCTTTCTTTTGCTTATCAATCAGCAGTTTCTATATTTTCCAAAATGAATCTATAAAAGTTTTTAAATATAAATAAATAAAAACAATAAAAGCGTTATTCATTTTAATGAAAACCTTTTTATTGGTGATTGTATTAAGTGGGGAAGAGTATTGAGACTGCTTAAGGTGTTGTGGTGCAATATTAACGCATTAATTTCATCTTTGAGTTTTGTAGTTCTTACTACAGTGCTTTGGAAGGACGAGGAGCACTGCAGTTGCCCCATGTTAATAAAGCGCTGTTTGTTTCAACTATGCCCACTGTGTCTAATGAATAAGTTGGTCCTGGCATCACCTGGAAATTTGGAAATGCAAAAGCTTGGGCCCTACCTTAGACTTAATGAACCAGAAACTCAACAGTGTATTTTTTTTTAATAGATCTTTATTGGAGTATAATTGCTTCACAATACCGTGTCAGTTTCTGTTGCACAACAAAGTGAATCAGCCATATGCATACACATGTCCCCATATCCCCTCCCTCTTAAGCCTCCCTCCCGTCCTCCCTGTCCCACCCCTCTAGGTCATCACAAAGCACTGAGCTGATCTCCCTGTGCTACGCTGCCGCTTCCCACCAGCCAACTATTTTACATTCCATAGTGTATACATGTCGATGCTACTCTCACTTCGCCCCAGCTTCGCCCTCCCACCCATGTCATCAAGTCCATTCGCTATGTCTACCTCTTTATTCCTGCCCTGCAACTAGGTTCAGCAGTACCTTTTTTTTTTTTTTTAGATTCCATATATATGTGGTAGCATGTGGTATTTGTTTTCCTATTTCTGACTTACTTCTCTCTGTATGACAGACTCTAGGTCCATCAACATCACTACAAATAACTCAATTTCATTTATTTTTATGGCTGAGTAATATTCCATTGTATATATGTGCCACATCTTCTTTATCCATTCATCTGTTGATGGACGTTTAGGTTGGTTTTATGTCCTGGCTACTGTAAATAGTGCTGCAATGAACATTGGGTTGCACATCTCTTATTGAATTATGGTTTTCTCAGGGTATATGCCCAGTAGTAGGATTACTGGGTCATATGGTAGTTCTATTTTTAGTTTTTTAAGGAACCTCCATACTGTTTTCCATAGTGGTTGTATCAATTTACATTCCCACCAACAGTGTAGGAGGGTTCCCTTTTCACCACACCCTTTCCAGCATTTATTGTTTCTAGCTTTTTTGGTAATGGCTATTCTGACTGGCATGAGGTGATACCTCATGATAGTTTTGATTTGCATTTCTCTAATAATTAGTGATGTTGAGCATCTTTTCATGTGCCTCTTGGCCATCTGTATGTCTTTCTTGGTGAGATGTCTATTTAGGTCTTCCACCCATGTTTTAACTAGATTGTTTGTTTTTTTGATATTGAGCTCCATGAGCTGTTTGTATATTTTGGAGTATAATCCTTTGTTGTTTCATTTGCAAATATTTTCTCCCATTCTTAGGGTTGTCATTATGTCCTTTATGGCTTCCTTTGCTGTGCAAAATCTTTTAAGTTTAATTAAGTCCCATTTATTTATTTTTGTTTTTATTTCTGTTACTCTGGGAGGTGGGTCAAAAAGATCTAGCTGGGGCTTCCCTGGTGGCGCAGTGGTTGAGAGTCTTCCTGCCGATGCAGGGGACGCGGGTTTCTGCCCCGGTCCAGGAAGATCCCACATGCCACGGAGCAGCTGGGCCCGTGAACCATGGCCGCTGAGCCTGCGTGTCCGGAGCCTGTGCTCTGCAACGGGAGAGGCCACAACAGTGAGAGGCCCACGTACCGCAAAAAAAAAAAGAAAAAAAAAGAAAAAAAAAGATCTTGCTGTGGTTTATATCAAAGAGTTTTTTTCCTATGTTTTCCTCTTAAAGTTTTATCGTGTCTGGTCCTACAATTTAAGTCTTTAAACCATTTTGAGTTTATTTTTGTGTATGATGTTAGGTAGTGTTCTAATTTCATTCTTTTACATGAAGCTGTCCAGTTTTCCCGCCACCACTTATTGAAGAGGCTCTCTTTTCTCCATTGTATGTTCTTGCTTCCTTTGTCATAAATTAGGTGCCCAAATGCACATGGGTTTATCTCTGGGTATTCTATCCTGTACCATTGATGTATATAAGAGTGGCAGGAGTGGACATCCTTCTCTTGTTCCTGATCCTAGTGGAAATGCTTTCAGTTTTTCACCATTGAGTATGATGCTTGCTGCGGGTTTCTCATATATGTCCTTTATTATGTTGAGGTAGGTTCCTTCTATGCCCATTTTCTGGAGAGTTTTTATCATAAATGGGTGTTGAATTTTGTCAAAAGTTTTTTTTCTTCTATTGAGATGATCATATGGTTTTTATCCTTCAATTTGTTAATATGGTGTATCACATTGATTGATTTGTGTATATTGAAGAATCCTTGCATCCCTGGGATAAATCCCACTTGACCATGGTGTATGATCCTTTTAATGTGCTGTTGGAGTCTGTTTGCTAGTATTTTGTTCAGGATTTTTGCATGTATGTTCATCAGTGATATTGGCCTGTAGTTTTCTTTTCTTGTGATATCTTTTTCTGGTTTTGGTATCAGGGTGATGGTGGCTTTGTACAATGAATTTGGGAGTGTTTCTCCCTCTGCAATTTTTTGGAAGAGTTTGAGAAGGATCGGTGTTATCTCTTCTCTAAATGTTTGGTAGAATTCGCCCGTGAAGCAATCTGGTCCTGGACTTCTGATTGCTGGAAGATTTTAATTACAGTTTCAATTTCATTACTTGTGATAGGTCTGTTTATATTTTCTAATTCTTCCTGGCTCAGTCTTAGAAAATTGTACCTTTCCAAAAATTTGTCCATTTCTTCATGGTTATCCATTTTATTGCCATATAGTTGTTTGTAGTAGTCTCTTATAATCCTTTGTATTTCTGCAGTGTCAGTTGTGATTTCTCCTTTTTCATTTCTAATTTTATTGATTTGCATCCTCTCCCTTGTTTTCTTGATGAGTCTGGCTAAGGGTTTATCAATTTTGTTTATCTTCTCAAAGAACCAGCTTTTAGTTTTATTGATGTTTCCTATTGTTTTCTTCGTTTCTATTTCATTTATTTCTGCTCTGATCTTTACGATTTCTTTCCTTCTACTGACTTTGGGTTTTCTTTGTTCTTCTATCTCTAGTTGTTTTAAATATAGGGTTAGATTGTTTATTTGTGATTTTTCTTGTTTCTTGAGGTGAGATTGAATTGCTATAAACTACTTTCTTAGAACGGCTTTTGCAGTATCCCATAGGTTTTGGGTCGTTGTGTTTTCATTGTCATTTGTTTCTATGTATTTTTTTCTTTCTTCTTTGATTTCTTCAGTGATCTCTTGGTTATTTAGTAGCACACTGTTTAGCCTCCATGTATTTGTGTTTTTTACAGGTTTCTTCCTGTAATTGATTTCCAGTTTCATAGTGTTGTGGTCAGAAAAGATGTTTGATACAATTTCAATTTTCTTAAGTTTTCTGAGGCTTGATTTGTGACCTAAGATGTGATCTATCCTGGAGAATGTTCCATGTGTGCTTGAGAAGAAAGTGTATTCTGCCACTTTCGGGTGGAATGTTCTATAAATATCTGTTAGATCTATCTGGTCTTTCCTTATTTATTTTCTGTTTGGATGATCTGTCCATTGGCATAAGTGGGGTGTTAAAGTCCCCTACTATTATTGTGTTACTGTCAAGTTCTCCTTCCATGGTTGTTAGCATTTGCCTTACATATTGGGGTGCTCCTCTGTTGGGTGCATAAACATTTATAATTGTTATATCTTCTTCTTGGATTGATCCTTTGATCATTATGTAGTGTCCCTCCTTATCTCTTGTAACAGTCTTTATTTTAAAGTCTATTTTATCTGAAACGAGTATTGCTACTCCAGCTATCTTTTGATTCCCATTTGCATGGAATATCTTTTTCCAAACCTTCACTTTCAGTCTCTATGTGTCCCTAGGTCTGAAGTGGGTCTCTTGTAGACAGCATATCTATGGGTCTTGTTTTTGTATGCATTCAGCCAGTGTGTGTCTTTTGGTTGGGGCATTTAATCCATTTACATTCAAGGTTATTATTGATATATACGTTCCTATTACCATTTTCTTAATTGTTTTGGGTTTGTTTTTGTGGGTCTTTTTCTTCTCTTGTGTTTCCTACTTAGAGAAGTTTCTTTAGCATTTGTTGTAAAGCTGGTTTGGTGGCGCTGAATTCTCTTAGCTTCTGTTTGTCTGAAAAGCTTTTGACCTCTCCATCAAATCTGAATGAGACCCTTGCTGGGTAGAGTAATCTTGATTGTAGGTTTTTCTCTTTCATCACTTTATGTATATCCTGCCACTCCCTTCTGACCTGCAGAGTTTCCGCTGAAAAATCAGCTGATAACCTTATGGGGATTCCTTTGTATGTTATTTTTTGTTTTTCCCTTGCTGCTTTTCATATTTTTTTCTTAGAATTTAATTTTTGTTAGTTTGATTAATATGCGTCTTGGTGTGTTTTTCCTAGGGTTTATCCTGTATGGGACTCTCTGCTTCCTGGACTTGGGTGACCATTTCCTTTCCCATGTTAGGGAAGTTTTCCGCTATAATCTCTTCAAATATTTTCTCAGACCCTTTCTTTTGCTTTTCTTCTTCTGGGACCCCTCTAATTCGAATGCTGATACATTTAGTGTTGTCCCAGAGGTCTCTGAGATTGTCTTCAATTCTTTTCATTCTTTTTTCTTTATTCTGCTCCTCTGCAGTTATATCCACCATTCTGTCTTCCAGCTCACTTATTCCTTCTTCTGCCTCTGTTGTTCTCTTATTGATTCCTTCTAGTGTATTTTTCATTTCAGTTATTGTGTTGTTCATCTCTGTTTGTTTGTTCTTTAGTTCTTCTAGATCTTTGTTAAACATCTCTTGTCTTTTCTAAATCCATGCTTCCATGTTATTTCCAAGATTCTGGATCATCTTTACTATTGTTACTCTGAATTCTTTTTCAGGTAGTTTGCCTATTTCCTGTTCAATTATTTGGTCTTGTAGGTTTTTACCTTGTGCCTTCATCTGTGACATATTTTTTTGCCGTCTCATTTTTTTTCTTTTAATGTGTGGGATTGTGTTCCTGTTTTACTGGTTGTTTGGCCTGAGGCTTCCAAGGCTGCAGTGTGTGGGCTATTGAGTAGAGCTGGGTCTTGGTGCTGAGATGAAGAACTCTGTGAGGCCTCACTCCCATGAATATTCTGGGAGTGAGGTTCTCTGTTAGTCCAGTGGTTTGGACTTGGTGCTCCCATCGCAGGAGCTTCCCCCCAGACCCCAGGCTCATGAATCAAGATCCCGCAAGCCGCATGGGGTGCCAAAAAAAAAAAAAAGAGAAAAATAACAAAGTGAAAAATAAAATTAGACTCGGAAACTAACAGATACGTTAGAAAGAACGTAAAAATAAAAGTACAGATGAATCAACAACTGGAAGGTACATCAGTACCACAATAGTAAAAAAGAGGAGGGAAAAGAGAAAAAAGAAGGTGGGGGGAAGGCCTTGGTTGTGGAGAGCAGGGCCTAAGCAATGGTGAGGTGTGGGCAGTGTGCGGGGCCAATGCTCAGGATCCATCAGGCTGGAAAAGTCCCCAGGGGCTGTGGCAGGTGGGGCTTAGGCTCAAGGAACAGAAGGGGCCCAGGCGTGCCCCCCAGCCCTGGTCTCAGAGGACAGGGGACCTCACCTGGGAGCCCAGCAGGCTTCCTGGGCTCGAGTGGGCAGAGCAAATGTCCTCCTCTCCTCTCCTCTGGGGTCTGGGAGGGTCCCTCCCGCCTGCCTCTCCTGATCCACCCCCCACCCTGGCCTCCTTCCTATTCCCCCAAGGAACCACACAGCCTGAAGGGGCCTAGGAGGGCGGGGGATCAGCCCGGGAGCTCAGAAGGCTCCCTGGCCCGAGTGGGCGGGGCAATCACCCTCTGCTCCTCTCCCGCTCCTCCCAGAGGGCCCCACCCACCTGCCCCTCCTGATCTCCCTGGCCTCCCTTCTATGCCCCCAGGACTCATGAAGCCTAGATGGGGCTTTGGAGGGGGGTTACCGGCCTGGGATCTCAGCAGGCTCCCCTGCCCGAGTGGGTGGGGCAGTTGCCCTCCTGCTCCTCTCTTGCCCTTCCCAGAGAGTCCCTCCCACCTGCCTCTCCTGATCTCATTGGCCTCAGGGGTGCAGATCTTGTCTGGCCTCCACTTCTCCTCCCACCTCGGTCCCCCTACATCCTACTGGTTCACTCTGGGGTTCCTTCCATCTCCTTGGGGCTTAGAGTTCCCCACCCGGGGCGGGCAGGGGCCCTAGTTGTGGGGAGACACTAACTCCATGTCTTCCCATGCCGCCATCTTGACTCCTCCCCCCACCAGCAGTGTATGTTTTTACAAGGCTTCCAGGTGATTCCGAACCACATTCAAGTTTGAGAACAACTGGTTTAGACAATTCAAAGCACAATAGCTTGAACCTTACTTTGTAGAAGCTAAAAATTCTCCTTATCAGCTCCAGATTTTACTTCCAGGCGAGGCAAATGACCTCCATTGCCACAGGTCTGTTTTTAGAGGTCAGAATGTGTGGTCATTTTTTGACTCTTTGTCAAATTTGGCTTTATCACGTAGAATATGTTTAAAGCCTTGAAAAGCAATATCTTACAAAGGACGCAATCACTCAGACTTTAAATGGTTTTATATTTGTGAATTTTATCTTGGGACAGAAAAAGTCATATACCTTCTAGTGACAGTCTATGTATATATATATATCTATATCTGTATAATGCAATACACATGTTTTAAAAATCACTGCACTATGCCAAGTCATGCAATGAAAACCACAGGCAATAAGAAGTTTGGCACATTGTTATCAGTGACACATTAAAAAAAAAAGAGGGAATTCCTTGGCTCTCCAGTGGTTAGGACTCAGTGCTTTCACTGCTGGGGGCCCAGGTTCGATCCCTGGTCAGGGAACTAAGATCCCAAAAGCCACATGGCACAGCCAAAAAAAAAAAAAAGAGAGAAAGAGAGAGAAAGGAATCTAATAGAAACAGTCATACCATTTTCCCCATCCAAAATGGTTAACAAGTGCACAAATACTAAAAAATTTATGGCATTTTCTCTTGAAAGGGACTTAAAATTTGCAGAAGTGAGCATCAGAAGGATTGTAGCTTCTGAGCTATTGTGAAATAGTAGAGAGTTATCTGAAATGTGATGCAAAGTGTAACACTAGGTGTGGGTGAATGTAGCTCATGACATGTGGTAAAATAACAGCTGGTAGATGTTGGAGGTGTATGTATGTGTGCATTTTGTGTATTCATATGTAGCTTGGTTCATCTGGGTGCAGTTTTCTGCATTCATGTAGTGTTTCTCTCATGTGAAATTGTACACAAGGAAATGCAAAATGTGCATTATGCTCACATTGTTCCGTAATGGAACAAATTCATATTCCCAAGCAAGCATTATAGAAGAGCTGACTCTGTGTGTGTGTGTATAATGTTATAGTTCCTCATATAAATTCCATATGTAAGTGTTATTCCTCCATCTGAAAGCTGACTTTGTGTATCCTATGAGTTCAATGTTATTGTTTTATATACAACATTAACCATGAATGGACGAGTAAGAGACAATGTATATGTGTATATATCTATTTATGCTAATGTACAATAAATTGTATTAGGAGTAATAATGAATTACTCAAATATGATCCTAGGAAAAGTAATTTGTGTGTCAATCCAAAACATTTTAATTGTGAGTTTGATCAGTATCTATATTTATTAATTCTAAGGAGTAACTGGCAATTAAATTAGCTTTTTTCTTAATCTTCCACACTGGAAAAAAATGAAGAATGAAATCACATTTTTATTTTATGATTTAAAATTGAGACATAAGCTTTGTTGATGCACAAAAATAAATGTTTCTAGGTTCTCAGATTGTGATACCAGCCATGGCAGTTTTAATTTTGCCCCAACAATTGTTTTAAGGAATTAAATACAGGCAGTCCTTGCTTTCCATGGTTCTAATGTGCACACATTTCAGTTACAATGGTTTAGTTAAATAACACCAGTCCCCCAACACCATGGTTCAAATTTCAGTTACCATGGTATTTTAGCTGTGAGTAATTGCGTAAAGTCTAAACTTCACCAGTAGCTCTTCAGTCCGCCAATCACTATGTAAATAACAGATTCATATCACGGTCAGTGACTAATCCCCTCACTTTTTTTAGTTTGTCATTTTATTGGCCATCGCACATCTGTTATTCAGTTCTTGTCTAGACAGCAAAGCATATAGTTGTGTTGCTTCCTTGTCTCCCAGTGATAAACCCCTGCAGACACTTTACAAAACAACTGAAAGAGGGAATTGGCCAACAAGTGAAAAATGCAGCAAAGAGACAAAAAGTGTTTTGTTCACTGGAAGTGAACTTTGACCTTACTGTAAATAGAGTTATGGAAGAACTTAGCTGACCCTGGGAAGGTTGACACTGCTGCAGTTGGAGAGTCTCTAAATACCTCGGTAGAAGAACTTAGTGAAGCTAACTTATCAACATAAATGAGGGAGGTGGTTGTGACAACAAGGATGAAGATGTTGCAGAAGAAGAAACACCAGCAAAAATCTTCACATTGAAGAAACTAACAGAGATATTTCATTACGAAAGATAAAGTGTTGGAAGCTAATGGAGACTTCAAAAGGTGTGTGACAGCTGAGGGATAGAAATGATGTTTGCTCCATATAATAAATTATGTGACAAGAATAAGACAAGTACTGTTCAAATTACTCTTGATAAGTTGTTTTTACAACGAAATAAAACACCTTGGTTCTCAAAGTTTCTAATGTTTTAAATTATAGTATACTAAATAAGTGTTAGTTTTACTGCCTTTTAAATTTCCTTGTACATTTATAACCAACAGTAAGATTAATGTTACATTAACACTAACATTAACGATAATGTTAATGTTCCAACAAAAGATTTTAGAGGTCACAGAACAATCATAATTTCTTAGTTGATTTTTAAGATAGCTTTGCACATTTCAGCTTGCCTGGTTATTTTTACTGTCCTGCACTATGTAAAGTGAGGAGTGCCTGTATAACCTATGGAAAATGTGAATTTGTAGTTATCTCTGGAATATTGACAATAATAATAAATGTGCTAAGAAGATGTTCATTTTTTAGAAAACTAGGATAATTTTATGTTGTCTATTGCCAAAAATCCATCGAATATCACTGGTCTCATTTTCGTACAATTACTTGTTTAAACAATATCTGAGATACCCATTAAACATGAATCCGATCCCATCTGAAGTCCTCTAAGGCAATCAGTTATTCTCGTGGAACAGAACAGGAGACGGCAAGTGAGTGACAAAAGATATCCAGTTATTGAATTCTATCCCATCGGCTGTGAGAGGTCTTGGAACCAAGCTAACCAATGTTCACTGAATTTTAGGTTAAAAATATTTAGTCCAGGGACTTCCCTGGTGGCGCAGTGGATAAGAATCCACCTGCCAATGCAGGGGACACGGGTTTGATCCTTGGTCCGGGAAGATCCCACATGCTGTGGAGCAACTAAGCCCATGCACCACAACTACTGAGCCTGTGCTCTAGAGCGCACGTGCCACAAATACTGGGCCTGCGTGCCGCAACTACTGAAGCCTATGCACCTAGAGCCCATGCTCCACAAGAGAAGCCACCACAAGGAGAAGCCCGCACACCGCAATGAAGAGTAGCCCCTGCTTGCCGCAACTAGAGAAAGTCTGAGTGCAGCAACGAAAACCCAATATAGAAAAAAAAAAAAAAATTTAAATCTTAAAAAAAAAAATTTAGTTCAAGTGACTATTTTAGTAATATGTTCTACAATTTACAGATCATTCTTACCACTTGTGCATAATAGTGTCTGATGTAAATAAGAGAGAAATTTTTAACATATCCTTTACAGTAGGATGCTATATCATAATTACAAAAGGAAAAAGAATTAAGGAAAACGAATAGCTTTGAGGTAGTAATTCTTTATGGGTGTTTTGTCAGTCATTACTTATCTACCTTGGGCTGAACTTGTTTCAAGAAAAGTACTACCAATTGGTGCTTAAAGCATTATCTTCTTAATAATTACCTTCTCTGCCTATATGTATAATTTAGAGATCTAGTGTTTCCCTTTAATCAGAAGACCAGCCTCATCTTTAATCAGTTGTGTTAGTAGGATTTTCAGATAGGTTATTAAGATTTAAACACAACTGCCATCCTTGGTATTTCACATTGAAGGCTAGGCGCTGGCTTTTACTTGGAGGTCAAATAATACCTTTGAAGTACAGCCTCTGTTCCTCCCACCAGTATGTGGGTATGTGATTCAACTCATTTTGCTACATTGAAATCGTAAGAATTTATCTTTTTTAATGTTATTTATTGCAAGTAAATGTTTGTGTCCTCCACAATTGTGCCTACATTTACACAACAAATAAATTATCTGGAGAAAGTCAAAATATTTCATTCATAAATCAGTTGATCAGTTGTTTACTTTGTACAAAACTCAAAAATCAGTTTGATCCCCCACCTTTTTTCCTCTTGCAAAATGACAGCAGTATTTACTGAAATGGTTGAATTTACCACCTGTTTTGACATTGTGTAGACATCCCTTCAGCCAACATTAGGCCAAATGTTATAAGAAACCTTAGACAAATTAGTCAAGGATTTCTAAACTACCACATTTTTATAGTGTGAATGATTGATTGAAATTTGTTGGGATTCCAGAAAAACTAAAACCATCTCAATGAAAGTAATGAGTGATTTGAGTAATTTATAAGGCAACTGGCAATTCTGCAATATGTTTGCTTTAGCAGAAGCAATTAAATTTAAAATAACAAAAATAGGAAATTGTACACAAGAATGTGGAAAGAATAGACTGAAGAAAAATAGAAGTAGAGTATATTAAATTATACTCCTGTTTGTTTATGTTTCTGTATCTTCATCAGAGATGATTAACATGGAATCTTCAGAGTATTCCATAAATAACATGCACTTTTATGGTGCTTTTATATTTTCCATATTCAGAAATCTAACTCTGATTTTGAAAACCAGAAGAAAATTATGACTCTGACTATGTAAAGCAGCATGCTTAGGCCGGGTCCTCTCAGGAAACCTTAGATGCTAATGCTTAGCATCAGCCTGCCTGTCCTGCGTGGGACCATTTTGATACCAGTGGGAATGTTTAGTGGCAAACTGTAATGTGAACATGACAGTTGAGCAAGCCAAGTGGCTGCTTTCTCTGAGTTGTCAGATGTAGAACACTGTTCCTTGAGGGATGGAAAGGAAATGGCATTCTCTTAGGTATCTACCGTGTGCCAGATACTCTGCCACTGACAGCCTATGCTATTTATTTTTAATTTTTAATTGAAGTATAGTTGATATACAATAGTATATAAGTTACAGGTGTACAATATAGTGATTCACAATTTTTAAAGTTTATACTACATTTATAGTTGTCATAAAATACTGGCTCCATTCCCTGTATAGTACAGTATATCCTGGTAGCTTATTTTATACATAATAGTTTCTACCTCTTAATCTCCTACTCCTGTATTTCCCCTGCCCCCTTTCCTCTCCTCACTGGAAAGCACTAGTTTGTTCTCTGTATCTGTGAGTCTGCTTCTTTCTTATTATGTTCACTAGTTTGTTATATTGTTTAGATTCCACACGTAAGTGATATCATACAGTAATTGTCTTTCTCTGTCTGATTTATTTCACTTAGCATAATACCCTCCAAGTCCACCCATGTTGTTGCAAATGGCAAAATTTCATTCTTTTTGGTGGCTGAGTAGTATTCCATTGTATGTGTATACCACATCTTCTTAATCTATTCATCTGTTTAATTTTTAGATTTTATTTAGCTATAATTGATTTCCAATATTGTGTTAGTTTCAGGTGTACAGCTTCATATTCTCTAACATTATAGATATCGAATACAGTTCCATGTGCTATACAGTAAATCCTTGTTGTTTTATTTAAGATCTCACACCAACCTTATGCAATATGTCTACTGTGCTCATTGTACAGATGAAGAAACTAAGACTCAAAGAGTTTATATGATAAATCTTCCAAAAAGAAAGTTGAATGAAATAAGCAATTACAGAAGATATCCTCAGGATAATATAATTTATGTATTTTTTTCAAAACATACCAAACAATATACACATTGCCTAGTCATAAATACATATATAGTAATTGGTTAAGGATATGGGCAGTAATAATAAACACCAAATTTAAAATTATTCTTTTCTGTTGGAGGAAAATGGGGTCAGACAGAGTGCACAGAAGGGCTTCCACTTCATCTTCATGTTTTATTTTTAAGCTGGGAATTGAGCATATGGGTAATCATTATATCATTCCCTACACATTTTTTTTTTTTGGCTGAAATATGTTGTAAGGATTTTAAAAGTAAAAGTTAAGCAACTTGTGGAAAGTCACGTAGTTATTAAAGAGGAAGCAGAACTGGATTCAACACCGAGTCTGCTGATCCTAGAGACAGTGTGCTCTCAGCTCTGTCTTATACTTTGCACCAGCTGGGAGATGCTGAAGTATTCTTGCAGAAACTGTTTGTCTAGGAATGAAGAAGGTGATCCGGGATCTACCTAGGACTAGGCACCATTGAATAGGGGTGGAGTGAAGAGGAAGAAACCAAGTGGGCCTGTGTTTCATGGTGAAGAAACCCATGCCACTTAGAAGGACGATAAAAGGTGCTCACTCAAGTCCCTTTCCTTGCTTCTGCTGTTGCTGCTTCTGCTGTTGCTGCTGCTGCTACATTCAAGTTCCCCCAGACAATGGAACAAGATGTTATTAAAAGAAAAAAAAAAACTGGCTAACTTATTAACCACTTCAATATAGTAATAAAGCTAAGCAAATAAGCTGTAAAATTCCATCACAATTATAATTCTTCTTAGGGATAATGTCTAGGAATACCTCAATGCTGGCTGCAAAATTAATTTTTGATGCACTTTTCAAGTGCTGCTACATTAAAGTTCTTAAAATCAACTTCACAGAATGTTCCTTTCCTCCCCATTCCTCCCTCCCAATCACTTATATGGTTCACAGAGAACTATTCCAATATGATTGGAATTGAGCCTGGGAAATATATATCTTTACATATTTTACTACACCCTATAGATTTCTTATCTCTGACTCAACTGATCAGTATATTCCTAGCACCTAGCATAGACCCTGGTACTTGGTAGGCAGTCAACAAATATTTGTTGAATTGAATATGAGAAATATTATCTTCTGTTTGCATTATTTATTTTTATAAGGGAGGCAGTGGGCTATAGTGAATAAGTCTTAGCAAGGAGTCAGCAGTCGGGAAGGAGGCCAGGGGAGTCATTCGAACTTTCTGGAATCCTTGCTCACTACTTATAGCACTTTGGGCAAACTACTTAACCCCTCTGAATCTCAGTTTCAGCTTCAGAAAAATTGGGAAAATATTAATGCCTCTTACTTAAGTTTGTTGTGAGAAGTAAATGAGATAATGCCTCTAACATGCTTAGAACAGTGCTAGGTACAATAACTAGCATTACAGTAAGTACTCATAAATGTTAGCTGTTATTGAGATCATTTTTGGTTCCTGCTCTATAACCTTTGTTTTTATGAGAGAGGTAGACAGTGTTAATGTCTCATTGTTCTCTGCATAGGTTGTTTTTTTGTTTTGTTTTGTTTTTGTACTTTTAAGATGCCTTATGGAGCTACTCTTTTTTTTTTCCTTATCAAAATTTCTCTTTCTTAACAGCAAAGTCACCATTCACCTACTATTGCGGAAGAAAAATGACTTTAATCTCAAAGGCAACATTAAAAATAAAGAAAAGGAAAATAAATCAATAAAGGCAAAGGTCATAGAAACAGATGATTCAAACATACAGCAATGTTTCTGAGCATTGGGGTTATATACACAGGTTTAAAAAGAAATAAGCAAATAAGCAGGATATCTGGAAGAAAAATTACATGACTTGGATACCAATGTCCAAACAATTTTACATGTCAAACCTTTTAAAGAAACCATGTAACTGAAAAGTCTTAAAAGACTATGTCCAAAGATTTCATTCTCTAGCAGTGTGTTTTCCTCTCTGTAGGAGCCAGATTAAATACTCTCATACACACACACACACACACACACACACACATGCACGCGCGCACACACACCGTGCCCCAAATCACTTATATTTTCCACCATAGAGAAATGGAGAATTTAGAGGTTACTCTAAGAAAAAAATAACAAGACAGCAAGGCTGAGTTTCGGGTAAACTTGTTATTTCTTATTGCTCCTGTTCATCATCAGATATGGCCAGTGTCATTCATTATGAAATATTTGTTTTAATCATCTTCAGGATTTTTTCAACGATTGTTTTCTATACAGGAAGAAGGTGCAGAAATTTATCACTTAGGGCAACAGCTTTGAAACATTTTTTACCATTATCCCCAATAAGGAATGCATTTCATTACAATCAAAGGGTTCTATTTTATTTCATTTTTAAAATGCTCTTTGTGACCCACTACATTTATTTTCACAATCCACTAGTGGGTCATGATGCACTGTTTGGAAAACACTGTCTTAGGATGTTGCATTCAAACTTTCCCACTGAAGTACCCAGAGCAGCACGGGAGAGGGAGAGTTTTGGGGGTGGGGTTAGAGGAGAAGGTTGAGAGAAGAAATAGGAGGGCCTCACCCAAGTGCAGAATTCCTTTAAAGTTTCTTTATTTCACCTTTAAGATTTATCCAACTTTGGCATTAGACACCAAACAAGACCGTTAGTTTTCTATAAAAGGTTTTAAATCTCCCAGTATAATAAAACAGATGCTCCAGGGACACATGCCGTGTTATACTGGGGCTACCTCTCCTCCTAAGGGTATGCACAAGTTGCAGTCTGCAAAGCAGGCTGTCTTGGATGATACATTTACCCCCAGATAGTTTGTGAATTTACCACAGGCTCAGGGCCTTTTGACTGTCTGATGACCATTCAGCACAGGTCGTGTGATGATCTCAATGAGAAGATGAGGACATTCCCCTTTCGTCTGTGGACACATGTTTAAGTGTGAGCCCTTCGCCTTTCTTTCGCACTTCCGGGCCTGATGACTGGGAAGGTGAGAGCCTAAGTGGGTGACTCAGACCATCATTAGCCCACATCACACATGCAGAGCCTCCAGACAGCTGCTGTGGCTGGAAGGGCACAGGCACTGCTAACGAGGTCACCCTGCAATGGGCTGAGAAGAGCTGGTCGTGATGAGCCAGATGATGAATGTGGAGCCACGGAATCAATCCTTTTGAAGGGAGAACATGTTAATTCTTCTTTTTCTATGCAATTGGCTTGACAGCAGTTTGACATCATCCTTGCCCTGAATCAGCCATCACCAAGATCACAGTGGGCCAGAAGGAAAATGGAGAGAAAAAGTAAATAAACCAAGGGAGGGAGAGGCTTGGGCATTTTTAAAGCATTTTCTTTTCTTACTTGGTAACAAAGGATCCCAGTGGCTGTGTAGGATCCAAAGATGAAATGAGATGATGGAGGTACTATGTTTTCTCAAAGAGAAACTTTCTGAAAGCTCAGACTTTTCCTTTGTGAAATGATACCCAGAAATAAGGTTTTAGGTATATGCATAAATTTTTTTAAAAAGCCTCAATAGAAACCCAAGAGAGATCTCTTTGACTAAATTATAGCTATAGATGGTTATAGATACAGATATAGATAGATATTAGCAATGGGGCTTAAGCAAAAAACTTTTTCATGAACCCAAATTGGAAGATTGCTGCAATAAACCATTTAAATGTCTCTCTCTCTCCTTTTTCTTCTACTATGCTGGCTATTATTCCAGCCATAAACCAGGTCCTATAACTAAGGTAGGTTTCAGCAGAATGCCTTAACGTAGTAATAAAAAGGACCCTGCAATTTAAAAAGCCAAGCCTCTTCTGTTTAAACGTACAAAGGGTTTTATTTCTTTCATCATTAAAAGAATAAAGTACATATGTGGAAATATGGACTTTCGGGAACTTGAACACTCTGTTTCTCTAGCTGAATTTATAGTAAGGAATTCCAAGTTGCAGAAATTATTTTAGGCAGAAGTAGCCACTGTAATAATATTTAATTACCCTCAAGAAAAAAAAATAATTAGGTTGGCTGCAGAATTTGAACATGAAGTTATAAAGTATAGAGACATGAATCTTGTTGCCTTGTGGGACATTTCTGACTGCCAGACATGTAAAAATCCTGGATTCAAAATGTATAATCAAAGATGATTCATCAGAGGGTGTTTTTTAAAAAATATATAAAATTAAAAAGCCAAATCAGATTGCAAAACTATCTAGTTAAAAGATTTAAAAGACTGTTGGGTGACATGTAAGTATGCTATTGGATGACTTATGAAATATAGTTAAATGACATGAAGATACTGAAGCTTGTAAAATGCAAGTTTGTTTTTTCCAGGCGGCATGCATACAGGTATGGAAAGGAAAAGACTATCATTTTTGCCTTTTCATCCCAGCTCCCTTCCTATACAGAGCCTCCCCTCTAACCAGAAAGCCTGACAGCCATTACCAGCCACCTACTAAGATTTTTAATATCTAGAAGGTAACTGAAGCCTACACAGATTACTGGTGTGTGGTAAAGTCAGATTTGAAGCAGATTATCAGGGTCGTTAGCATGCCCTAGAAATCATCATGTTAATTTTGAAAAAAGTATATACTTTTTTTTTTTTTTTTGCGGTATGCGGGCTTCTCACTGTTGTGGCCTCTCCCATTGTGGAGCGCAGGCTCCGGACGCGCAGGCTCAGCGGCCATGGCTCACGGGCCCAGCCGCTCCGCGGCATGTGGGATCTTCCCAGACCGGGGCACGAACCCGCATCCCCTGCATCGGCAGGCGGACTCTCAACCACTGCGCCACCAGGGAAGCCCAAAAAAGTATATACTTTTAATTTTTATATCTCATTTTCTGGCATATTCACCTATTTTACCCCTACAACAATTATGTGAAGCAAGAAATATCATTCCCATATTTTAAGTGAAGAAATTGAGATGCAGAGTCATGCTGTTCTCCAGACTAGGTGATATCCCCTTTTGTAAATTCTCATAGCACCTGCTGTTTCCTTACAGCACTTACCAGAGTCACAATTAAGTAATAATATTTGTCTTCCTGCCTGGACCATCTCTCTTCCTGAGAGCAGGAACATGTCTCCCTTGTTTATCACTAAATTTCAATCGCCTAGCAGAGAAGGGTACTCAAAAAAGATGTGAAGATTGAGTGAATAGATAAGTAACGTTTCCCCAAGTTCCACAGGAAATAATTGAAAGAATCAAGATTTGAACCTCTTGAAATATGGGGATAGTGGTGCCTACTTCATAATGTTGTGAGAGTTATACTAATATACATGTAGCACTTAGAACAGTGCCTCCATATGGTAAGCACTATCTGTGTGTGAACTAGTACTACTACTACTATTGCTACCATTACTACTACTACTATTACTACCATTACTACTATTACTATTATTATTAAAGTGAATCTTTCAACTGTTCTCAAAAAACATCTTGATTCAGCTTGGTCTAGACCAGACCTCTTTTTTTTTTTTTTTTAATAATCTTTATTGGAGTATAATTGCTTCACAATACCATGTCAGTTTCTGTTGCACAACAAAGTGAATCAGCCATATGCATACACATGTCCTCTTCCTCTTAAGCTTCCCTCCCATCCTCCCGTCCCACCCCTCTAGGTCATCGCAAAGCACCGAGCCGATCTCCCTGTGCTATGCTGCTGCTTCCCACCAGCCAACTATTTTACATTCTATAGTGTATACATGTCAATGCTACTCTCACTTTGCCCCCGCTTCACCCTCCCACCCATGTCATCAAGTCCATTCTCTATGCCTACCTCTTTATTCCTGCCCTGCAACTAGGTTCAGCAGTACCATTTCTTTTTTTTTTTTACATTCCATATATGTGCGTTAGCATGCAGTATTTGTTTTTCTCTTTCTGACTTACTTCACTCTGTATGACACACTCTAGGTCCATCCACCTCACTACAAATAACTCAATTTCATTTATTTTTATGGCTGAGTAACATTCCACTGTATATATGTGCCACATCTTCTTCATCCATTCATCTGTTGATGGACATCTAGGTTGGTTCCATATCCTGCCTATTGTAAATAGTGCTGCAATGACATTGTGGTGCATGTGTCTTTTTGAATTATGGTTTTCTCAGGATATATGCCCAGTAGTGGGATTGCTGGGTCATATGGTAGTTCTATTTTTAGTTTTTTAAGGAACCTCCATACTGTTTTCCATGTGGTTGTATCAATTTACATTCCCACCAAAAGTGTAGGAGGGTTCCCTTTTCACCACATCCATTCCAGCATTTATTGTTCCTAGCTTTTTTGATAATGGCCATTCTGACCATCATGAGCTGATACCTCATGGCAGTTTTGATTTGCATTTCTCTAATAATTAGTGATGTTGAGCATCTTTTCATGTGCCTCTTGGCCTTCTGTATGTCTTTCTTGGTGAAATGTCTATTTAGGTCTTCTGCCCATTTTTTAACTAGATAGTTTTTTTGATATTGAGCTCCATGAGCTGTTCGTATATTTTGGAGTTTAATCCTTTGTCTGTTGTTTCATTTGCAAATATTTTCTCTCATTTGGAGGGTTGTCTTTTTGTGTTCTTTATGGTTTTCTTTGTTGTGCAGAAGCTTTTAAGTTTAATTAAGTCCTATTTGTTTATTTTTGCTTTTATTTCTGTTACTCTAGGAGGTGGGACAAAAAGGATCTTGCCATGGTTTATGTCAAAGAGTGTTCCTCCTGTTTTCCTCTAAGAGTTTTATAGTGTCTGGTCTTACATTTAAGTCTCTAATCCATTTTGAGTTTATTTTTGTGTATGCTGTTAGGAAGTGTTCTAATTTCATTCTTTTAAATGAAGCTGTCCAGTTTTCCCACCATCACTTATTGAAGAGGCTGTCTTTTCTCCATTGTATGTTCTTGCCTCCTTTGTCATAAATTAGGTGCCCATATGTACGTGGGTTTATCTCTGGGCATTCTATTCTTCACAATTGATCTATATTTCTGTTTTTGTGCCAGTACCATACTGTCTTGATTACTATAGTTTTGTGGTATAGTTTGAAGTCAGGAGCCTGATTCCTCCAGCTGCATTTTTCTTTCTCAAGTTTGCTTTGGCTATTCGGGGTCTTTTGTGTTTCCATACGAATTGTAAACGTTTTTGTTCTAATTCTGTGAAGAATGCCATTGGTAGTTTGATAGGGATTGCATTGAATCTGTAGATTGCTTTGAGTGGTATAGTCATCTTCACAATATTGATTCTTCCAATCTAAGAACATGGTATATTTCTCCATCTGTTTATGTCATCTTTGACTTCTTTCATCAGTGTTTTATAGTTTTCTGAGTACAACTCTTTTGCCTCCTTAGGCAGGTTTATTCCTAGGTATTTTATTCTTTTTGTTGCAATGGTAAATGGGAGTGTTTCTTTAATTTCTCTTTCTGATTTTTTGTTGTTGGTGCATAGGAATGCCAGAGAATTCTGTGCATTAATTTTGTATCCTGCAACCTTACCAAATTCATTGATTAGTTCTAGTAGTTTTCTGGTGGCATCTTTAGGATTTTCTATGTATAATATCATGTCATCTGCAAACAGTGACAGTTTTATTCTTTTCCAATTTGTATGCCTTTTATTTCTTTTTCTTCTCTGATTGCTGTGGCTAAGACTTCCAAAACTATCTTGAGTAAGAGTGGAGAGAGTGGACATCCTTGTCCTCTTCCTGATCCTAGTGGACATGCTTTCAGTTTTTTACCATTGAGTATGATGCTTGCTGTGGGTTTCTCATATATGTCCTTTATTATGTTGAGGTAGGTTCCTTCTGTGCCCTTTTTCTGGAGAGTTTTTATCATAAATGGGTGTTGAATTTTGTCAAAAGTTTTTTTTCTTCTATTGAGATGATCATATTGTTGTTATTCCTTAATTTGTTAATGTGGTGTATCACATCGATTGATTTGTGTATATTGAAGAATCCTTGCATCCCTGGGATAAATCCCACTTAATCATGGTGTATGATCCTTTTAATGTGCTGTTGGATTCTGTTTGCTAGTATTTTGTTCAGGATTTTTGCATCTATGTTCATCAGTGATATTGGCCTGTAGTTTTCTTGTTTTGTGATACCTTTTTCTGGTTTTGGTATCAGGGTGATGGTGGCTTCATAGAATGAATTTGGGAGTGTTTCCCTCTCTGCAATTTTTTGGAAGAGTTTGAGAAGGATTGGTGTTATCTCTTCTCTAAATGTTTGATAGAATTTGCCCGTGAAGTCATCAGGTCCTGGACTTCTGTTTGTTGGAAGATTTTTAATTATGATTTCAATTTCATTACTTGTGATAGGTCTGTTTATATTTTCTAATTCTTCCTGGCTCAGTCCTAGAAAATTGTACCTTTCCAAGAATTTGTCCATTTCTTCATGGTTATCCATTTTATTGCCATATAGTTGTTTGTAGCAGTCTCTTACAATCCTTTGTATTTCTGCAGTGTCAGTTGTGATTTCTCCTTTTTCATTTCTAATTTTATTGATTTGCATCCTCTCCCTTGTTTTCTTGATGAGTCTGGCTAAGGGTTTATCAATTTTGTTTATCTTCTCAAAGAACCAGCTTTTAGTTTTATTGATCTTTGCTATTGTCTTCGTTTCTATTTCATTTATTTCTGCTCTGATTTATGATTTCTTTCCTTCTACTGACTTTGGGGTTTTTTTTTGTTCTTCTTTCTCTAGTTGTTTTAAGTGTAGGATTAGATTGTTTATTTGTGATTTTTCTTGTTTCTTGAGGTGAGATTGAATTGCTATAAACTTCCTTCTTAGAACTGCTTTTGCTGCATCCCATAGGTTTTGGGTCATCGTGTTTTCATTGTCATTTGTTTCTATGTATTTTTTTCTTTCTTCTTTGATTTCTTCAGTGATCTCTTGGTTATTTAGTAGCACACTGTTTAGCCTCCATGTATTTGTGTTTTTTACAGGTTTTTTCCTGTAATTGATTTCCAGTCTCATAGCGTTCTGGTCAGAAAAGATGTTTGATACAATTTCAATTTCCTTAAGTTTTCCAACGCTTGATTTGTGACCCAAGATGTGATCTATCCTGGAGAATGTTCCATGTGTGCTTGAGAAGAAAGTGTATTCTACCACTCTTGGTGGAATGTTCTATAAATATCTATTAGATCTATCTAGTCTATTGTGTCATTTACAGATTGGGTTTCCTTATTTATTTTCTGTTTGGATAATCTGTCCATTGACGTAAGCGGGGTGTTAAAGTCCCCTACTATTATTGTGTTACTGTCAAGTTCTCCTTCCATGGTTGTTAGCATTTGCCTTACGTATTAGGGTGCTCCTCTGTTGGGTGCATAAACATTTATAATTGTATCTTCTTCTTGGATTGATCCTTTGATCATTATGTAGTGTCCCTCCTTATCTCTTGTAACAGTTTTTATTTTAATGTCTATTTTATCTTATATGAGTATTGCTACACCAGCTTTCTTTTGATTTCCATTTGCGTGGAGTATCTTTTTCCATGCCTTCACTTTCAATCTCTATGTGTCCCTAGGTCTGAAGTGGGTCTCTTGTAGAGAGCATATATTTGGGTCTTGTTTTTTTATCCATTCAGTCAGTGTGTGTCTTTTGGTTGGGGCATTTAATCCATTTACATTCAAGGTTATTATTGATATGTATGTTCCTATTACCATTTTCTTAATTGTTTTGGGTTAATTTTTGTGGGTCTTTTTCTTCTCTTGTGTTTCCGGCTTAGAGAGGTTTCTTTAGCATTTGTTGTAAAGCTGGTTTGGTGGCGCTGAATTCTCTTAGCTTCTGTTTGTCTGAAAAGCTTTTGACTTCTCCATCGAATCTGAATGAGACCCTTGCTGGGTAGAGTAATCTTGATTGTAGGTTTTTCTCTTTCATCACTTTATGTATATCCTGCCACTCCCTTCTGACCTGCAGAGTTTCCGCTGAAAAATCAGCTGATAACCTTATGGGGATTCCTTTGTATGTTATTTTTTGTTTTTCCCTTGCTGCTTTTCATATTTTTTCTTTGAATTTAATTTTTGTTAGTTTGATTAATATGTGCCTTTGTGTGTTTTTCCTAGGGTTTATCCTGTATGGGACTCTCTGTGCTTCCTGGACTTGGGTGACCATTTCCTTTCCCATGTTAGGGAAGTTTTCCGCTATAATCTCTTCAAATATTTTCTCAGACCCTTTCTTTTGCTTTTCTTCTTCTGGGACCCCTCTAATTCGAATGCTGATGCATTTAGTGTCGTCCCCGAGGTCTCTGAGATTGTCTTCAATTCTTTTCATTCTTTTTTCTTTATTCTGCTCCTCTGCAGTTATATCCACCATTTTGTCTTCCAGCTCACTTATTCCTTCTTCTGCCTCTGTTATTCTGTTATTGATTCCTTCTAGTGAATTTTTCATTTCAGTTATTGTGTTGTTCATCTCTGTTTGTTCTTTAGTTCTTCTAGATCTTTGTTAAACATTTCTTGTATTTTCTCAATCCGTGCTTCCATTCTATTTCCAAGATTGTGGATCATCTTTACTATCATTACTCTGAATTCTTTTTCAGGTAGATTGCCTATTTCCTGTTCAATTATTTGGTCTTGTAGGTTTTTACCTTGCACCTTTATCTGTGACATACTTCTTTGCCGTCTCATTTTTTTTTTTTTTTTAATGAGTGGCATTGTGTTCCTGTTATACTGGTTTTTTGGCCTGAGGCTTCCAGCACAGGAGTTTATAGGCTATTGGGTAGAGCTGGGTCTTGGTGCTGAGATGGGGAACTCTGTGAGACCTCACTCCAATTAATATTCCCTGTGATCTGAGGTTCTTTGTTAGTTCAGTGGTTTAGACTCAGTGCTCCCACCGCAGGAGTTTCCCGCTGAGCCCAGGCTTGTGAATCAAGATCCCTCAAGCCTTGTGAGTTGGCAAAAAGAAAAAAAAAAAAAAGAGAAAAATAACAAAGTAAAAAATAAAATTCGCCTCAGAAACTAACAGATATGTTAGGAAGAATGTAAAAATTAAAATACAGATGAATCAACAACCGGAAGGTACATCAGTACCACAATAGTTAAAAAGTGGAGGAGGGAAAAGGAAAAAGAAAAACAAAGAGGGAGGGAAAGGTGTTGGCTGTGGAGGGTGGGACCTAAGCAAGGGCGAGGTTTGGATGGTGGGTGGGGCCAATGCTCAGGACCCACAGGGCTGGAAAAGGCCTTGGAGACTGTGGGGGGTGGGGCTTAGGCTCAAGGAACAGAAAGAGCCCAGGCATGCCCCCCACACCTGTTCTCAGAAGGCAGGGGACCTCACCTGGGAGTCTAGCAGCCTCTTCTGGCTCGAGTGGGTGGAGCAAACACCCTCCTCTCCTCTCCTGCTCCTCCAGTCTGGGGTCTGGGAGGGCCCCTGCCACCTGCCTTTCCTGATCTCCCTGGCCTCAGGGGCACTGATCTTGTGGCCTCCCCTTTTCCTCCCCCCTCGGTCCCCCTACGTCTACTGGTTCACTTTGGGGTTCCTCCAGTCTCCTTGGGGGTCAGAGTCCCCCACCAGTGGCTGGCAGAGGCCCTATTTGTGGGGAGACGCTAACTCCATGTCTTCCCACACTGCCCTCTTGACTCTTCCCCTCTACAGGTGAGACCTAACTCTTTTTTTACTTTTTTTTGAATTTGATTTTATTTATGGCTTCCCTGGTGGTGCAGTGGTTAACAATCTGCCTGCCAATGCAGGGGACACGGGTTTGAGCCCTGGTCCAGGAAGATCCCACATGCCACGGAGCACCTAAGCCCGTGCGCCGCAACTACTGAGCCTGCGCTCTAGAGCCCGCAAGCCACAACTAGAGAAAACCCGCACACATCAATGAAGACCCAATGCAGCCAAAAATAAATAAATAAAAAATTAAAAATATAAGAAACCTAACTCTTATATGCGAAGTATTTTTAAGCAAGCCATATTTGTCGAACTATTGTTCTCAACGTTCAGTTTCTGGGCTCCAAGGTGCCAGGCAGAGCTTTCAGAGTGACATCTGAGTGGCTTCTTTAATTTCATGAGCCGCAGAGGTTGGAGAAGAGTTGAGCCAACAAGTACATTCATCCCAAGCTGGGAACTGAACACTCCCTGGATTCTAACTTATCTCTTAATCTGCCTGAGTGCTCCCAAGTTGGCCCTGTTAGGAGTTGCCTTCTGGCTCTGACGTGCTTCCTGAGACTTGGCAAATGGAGAGCTGTCCTTGCCAGTCATGTTGACCATGTGCACTTCACAGCCTCTGTTTTCACTGAATCATAGGACAGGAATGGAACAGGGAGAGGCAGCTCCTCCAGAGGGAGGACAGGAGAGGCGCCCATCTCAACTGGGAGAGTGTCCTGGGTTGGAACCCCCACTTCTCTCATTATCATCTCTTTAGTCATGAGTGAGTCCCTGAACCTCTCTGAGACTCAGTTTCCTAATCGATAAACCTGTTTGATTTAGTATGTACCTCATGGGATTATTACAAAAATTTGATGAGTTAGTTAAGCTATTTGAAAACCCGTTGCAAGATGTCTGGCCCTCAATAAATATTAGTTGAATTTGAATCTTAAATCGAAACCCTTTGATAAGCAGCCTCCAGGAAACTTTCCTTTTGCTCTTTGGCAGCACCTCTAGAAGAGGAACCTGCTATGTTGCACACAAACATGCCCTCATCGGTCAGGGTGGATTTGGATATGTATTTGTATTTTCATCCTGTTTAATCCCTTCTGCAAAGAGACCTACCCACTTCATACTCCTCCTCTGCTATCTATCAGGGGTCTTTCTTCTAAATTTCCAGCTTCTTCTAGCCCTGCTGTGCACATCTGTATTTTCAGCCAAGACCTCTACCCTTCCTCATCCTGCCCCTACCCCTCATCGGTCCTCTAATTGTTCCTTTCTTACTTCACCCCTGTAGGATAACCTCATTCTATTGTAAACAAACTCCATTATGTAGGCACTGTGGGGAATGTAAAAGTAAAAGGCACCAATGCTGCCTATTGCAGCTGTCTAAGCTTTTTTCACTCTTTTCAATCCCTGATCTCACAATTCCCAGTCTTGGCACTTAACTACATCTCTCCGTCTGTTGTGCAATATAGGATTATCTCTGTGTAATTTTCCACAAACACAGTTTAGCTGTTCCAAAAGAGAAAAGCTTATTTTTTCTTACCCATAGAACTCCCATGAAATCATTATACAATGCTTCTAACTATGAATGTTTCTGTTAAAAAAGCTGGCAGTAAGAAATAGTTGAAGGTTTATTGTTAAATCTATGAAAAGTTAGTGTGCAGGTGAAAGATGAAGCACAAGCAGTTTCTTGGCATTCCTAGGGCTTTTGGCTAGGATTTAGAATAAGAATGAACTTTTTACTCAGACGAAAGCCCATTCATTTTCTTCTTTTAGCTCAGGAAATAATGGCTTCCTTTAGCTAGGTAACTAACTTTAAAGAAAAATGAGACAGGCTGTGTATAGCTTAATATCATCAAATGGTATGTGGTTGTCCTTATTTAAGACAGAATTTAATGTTGAATAATGTATTAATCCACCTCTCAAAGACTGTTAGATGATTTTGATGTTCCCCCAAACTGAAATTATGATCTTTGATGGCCTGAGATAGTCCCTTCATGGAGTTACTAACAATAAGGTTTGGTTTGGCGTACAGCTCTTCATGCATGTCTTATTCTTTTATTTCTACTTTTCTCAGGAAGTAATCTGTCCAAGTCTCTTTTCTCACATGTGGAGAAACCTGTATTGTTAGTTAATACATATTGAAAGTAGTGTTTTGGGTACTGAGGAGATGAATCTAATGCATGACGTTACCTCCACTGTAAATGCTGACTTGCTAAGGATGATCTTTAGCACCATAAATGCTGAAAATTATGCTGAGCCTTGACTTGGCATCTGGCATAACTGATCTCTCTCCACTCCAGGATCACTGCTGATATTGTCCTTAAACATCAAAAATCATGTCACTATGTCACTTAAAATCCTTTATTAGCATCCGCAGTATAGAGCACAAATCCATCGGCATTTCACCCATGACCCTTCCTAAGCACCCATGACCCTTCCTAAGCACCTGCCAACCTCCCTTTACCTTCCCAGTTTCTTCTCCTACCACCCCTGACTTTGAATGTGATGTTCCAGCCCAACCAAACTATTTGTGATTCTGGAAACACACCAAGTCCTTTGGTTTCCATGCCTTTTCATCACAGTTCTGGAATGTCCCCCCATGGTTATACACCCAACCCCCACCCACCTCCTTCTGATCAGTACTCGACTATCCTTCAATTAAAGAACAGATTCCTCCTTTAAAAGAAGGCACCTCTTCTCTGAATCCTGTTTTGACTCTTCAGTCCTTGAGTAGATTATGTCCTTCCCTTCCCTCTCTCCTTTGTGCTACCCTAGCCCCTTAGAGCTGTGTGTATACATAGCATGTTACACACCGTACTATAGTGACTAGTCTGCCCCACTCGCTGATTTGTCTCTTATAAACTGGAGCCAAAGGCTGTGCTTATTCATCACTGTCTCCCCAGGGGAAGACCAATTAGCACTGAGTAGTCACTCAAAAACTATTTGATGAGGCTTCCTTGGTGGCGTGGTGGTTGAGAGTCCACCTGCCGATGCAGGGGACACGGGTTCGTGCCCCGGTCTGGGAGGATCCCACATGCCGCGGAGTGGCTGGGCCCGTGAGCCATGGCCGCTGAGCCTGTGCATCCGGATCCTGTGCTCCGCAATGGGAGAGGCCACAACAGTGAGAGGCCCGCGTACCACAAAACAAAACAAAACAAAAAAAGCTATTTGATGAATTAATGGTCTAGATTTTTGTCATCAAGGCTACGAAACTAGGAACATTTTTACAAAACTGGAACTGGAGAAACCTGACATATAAAACAGCAAATGAACGAAAGCGAACGCTCCAAGGGCAACTAACTTCTTCATCTATTGAAGGAGGGCCGTCAATTAATTATTCATTTTCACAAGGAATTATATTTAAGTTTAATGAATGTTTGAAAACAATAACTCAGTTTTTTCTAGACTCAAATTAATGTTAATATTTAGTAAGACTTTAGGAATACTATATGTCAAAGATATCTTAGTAAAGTTGTTAAAAAGATTTTAAACTTCAGCGACAAAACTATAATCCATTGGAAGCCTATCAGTACATCATGTACTATATGGGACTGTGCTAGAAATTTTAATAAGGAGAAATGAAAGCTTAGAGCTGACCAACAAGAAGAAATAATTTAAAGTTTGAAGCAAATTATTTAAAGGTAGATAGGCCAGTTGTTTACTAGTTATTACTGACATTTAATTAAGTGTGGAGCCGTGTGCTTTCATGTATAGAAGATATTGTGATATCGTATCTAGGAGCTTGGACTATGGAGTCATCCTGCCTGGGGTTCAAAATGCAACCCAGCTACTTTCCATAGGTTTGAATTCTTAGGTAAGATAATCAACCGTCCATGTCTCTATTTCCTCATCAGCAAAATGGAGCTAATAGTAGTACTTACTTCATAGAGTAAATATGAGGATTAAATTAGAAAATCCACCTGACGAATTTAGCAAGCAATCAATTTTCAGTAGTTGTCAGCTGTTATAATTTGCCTAGTTAAGAGAAACAAGGAGAAGTAGAGGGTTCAATACCCCAAATGTATTATATAATACAATAGAGCCAGCACATCTGAAACATGGATTCTCAGAACCTGGTTAAAAGTTTAGTCCTTAAAGAAGGGTTGGGAGGAAAGGAATAGAATGCTTCTAGAATTCCAGAATGACTTAGCTAATTGCCCCCATATGGTAAGGGAAGAACCATAATGAACAGCTGTATAGTGAATGCAGAATGGCAGCCTGACCCTGCATCAGCTTCAGAGTTAGTTATTCCTACTTGGGTGCTTTCCTTCTGCTGCACAGAAAAAGGAAAAAAAAATGGGGGCGATTGCTGCAGCGGGGGGGGGTGGTGGTATTGGGTGGGCAAAATGGGAGGAGACCAAAAGGTACAAACTTACAGTTATAAAATAAATAAGTTCTGGGGATGTGGTGTATAGCATGGTGACTATAGTTACCAATCCTGTATTGTATATTTGAAAGTTGGTAAGAGTAGATCTTAAAAGTTCTCATCACAAGAAGAAAAAATTGTAACTATGTGTGGTAATGGATGTTAACTAGACATATCGTGGTGATCATTTTGCAGTATATACAAATGTCAAATCTTTATATTGTACACCTGAAACTAATATAATGTTATGTCAATTATATTTCAATTTTTTAAATTGGAGGATAAGAATTAGAAATGAAGTGTATTTTTAACATTAACAACTACAAAATATTTGTTTGTTGCAAATATGATAACAGTGGGATTTTTCCTAAATATTAGAAAATTCAGGAGTCCTAGGCATATTTCCATTTCCAAAGTGGAAGTTCTTTCCTTTCTTTCTTTTTTTTTTTTTTTTTAATAACAGGTACTTGAAGATTTACTATATTTTTCTCTCTTCTTTTGCATATGTTTGACAATTTTTATAATATTTTTTAAAAGTCAATGTCAAATGTAAATAGCACCACAACAGAATTTTTTTTATTACAAAAATCTTTCTGCTTCTGAACTTTGCTTGTAGTCAGATGGGATAGATAGAATTTGATTTTCCTTATGTAAAATCTTCCTTTCTGTTTTTCTGCTTGGTGATAGGTCCTTTCATTCTGATGTTACTTTGAAAGCTCATTCTTGCACTTAGGTCAATTTTCCTTTATCTACTTGTCTCTCTTGCCAATATTACTATTGTTGTTGCTGCTACTCCTGAGAAAATGGAACCTCTAGATTCCACCATCACCATCATGGGATTTTGGGACTCTCCCCCATAGGAACTGGTTCTGAAAAGCCGTCAGCACCATGGCAGACAAGTTCTAGAAGTTCTGAGACTAGAGATGTAGGACAGGTTATTTCTCACTCTGTTTTCCAGAGGACCTTAAAGATAGTCTCAAGCTCTCTCCCCATGAAGAACAGAAGGTGGTAAAAATTGAAGCCCTACCAAAGGGTTGATGGCAGATCCAAAAATAAGGCCCAGTAGCAAACAGCAAACTGAGAGTTCATGGCAGGGCTCCAGGAACAAAACCAAGAAAATCCAGAAAGAGAAGAGTGAGCAACAATAATCAGGGATGAGTGAGTGGAGAGGGGCAGAAGGGACCAAGTGCACAATGATTTATGGTCTTTCCTTTGTACAGTTTTCTCACGAGAGTGTTTGAGTTTCTTGATTTTACTAGCTTACTGTCATAGTTAGCTGGAAATCCTCTCTGTGCTTTACCTAAGTGTTCCTTAGTTCCCTGACACATTCAAGCTAAAATAAAGTAAAATAACAACAAAAATAAAAACCCAATCAAAAAATTAATTCAAATTTCCTTGGACTATTGAGTAGAGCAGAGAATTATCTCTATTTACACACTTGTCTTTATAGACTTAGAGAAAGAGTAACATTTGAATAAAAACTCAGTGGTGAAATGGAGCATAAATTTACCATGCATAGAATTAAGTGTACAAAGAAAAAAACTTTGCTTCGCAATAACTGGTCAGATTTTCCCCCTGAACTCTAACCCTACTGAGAGACAAGGAAGCAGATTTTAAATGTACCAAATAATGGTGTCCCAATATGCTTCCACTTAAATAGTAGTCTCTTTTGAATGACTCATGGTATTTCAGGTAATTTCTCAGTCTTTTAGATTTTTCTTTTCCTTCTTTCTCATCCTCAAGAAGTCACCTGTGTATGGGGGAATGACAGCTCATATTGATAGACTTGATAGGTGACCTCTGTTCTGCAGACTGTCGGAAGGTCTGCACTGCTTCCTGCCGTGAAGTTGCTAATCTGGTTAGTTTCTGGACTATCAGCAGCTGAGATATGCCTGGTTCCTCCTGGTTTATAATTTACAATCCACGTCTAAATTCTGGATTTGCAGCATCCGGAAGCAAAGTCTCTGCATTCTGCAGCCTCACTGTTAAAACTGCAGGACTCTCAGCACTTCTCTATCACCTCATCTGGACACTTAGGAACATTTAAAGTCCCTGCAGGGAATTCCTTGGCGGCCCAGTGATTAGGACTGCAAACTCTCACTGCTGAGGGCCTGGGTTCAGTCCCTGGTCGGGGAACTAAAATCCCACAAGCTGTGCAGGGTGACCAAATAAATAAATAAAGTCCCTATACACCTGCTTAAGTACTAGCAAACAGGGGGACTTGTCAGGCTCATCTATTGAGTTGCCTCCCTCTATCAGTATGGCTCCCATTTCATGCTGGACACAGCCCCATGGCACAAGCTGGGCTCTTTGTAAAAAAAACTGCAACCAACCTCCCTCAGGGTATCCTGGTGAAGTGATCCACTAATATAGATGCTTTAAGAAAGGCCTTACATACCAAAATGAATTTCCCATGCTCTCCCTTGGTCAAGATTCTAGAGGAATTCAAGAGGAAGTAATTGATGCTTAGGACTTAGATATAGATATTAGGTTTCTTTCCTCTCTTTCTATTTTCACTCTCCTCCCATATATCACTGGAGTAGAAGGAACAGGCTTTCTCTTTATTCACGTCTCTGGCATAGACTTCCTCCAAGTCATAGTGTCCTTCTTGCTAAGGGCACTAAGCCTCACTGTTCAGTGTAAATGGTAGAAAAGGCATCCTTACTATGCTCTAGAAGAAACTCCATGGTCTGGTAGGCTAAGCCTGCTTTTTAATATTAATGGTAGTTAAGAGAGAAGTTAGAAATAAATCCTTTGTTCATTACAAAGTCCTGTTTTCAAAACTTCTGTCCCGCTAACGGCGCTAAAATACTCTACTCTGCATCTCAAGGACGGAACACTTAGCGCAACTTGCTCTGCGTTCCTACTGAATCAATCCTGATCCTCCTCAAGGCAAATGGATGTCCCTTTCCGAATAAGAAGGAAAGTTTCATACCAGAGAAGGCCAAAGAAAAATGCACATCCAGTCTGCTTTTCTAAAGTATAGTAATTTTTATATCATTTTAATTTCCTTCCTCTCCTCTTTTTTTCTTCTCTCACCTTTCCTTTTTCTTCTTAAGATTAGCTGAATCAGTGAGTACCATGTCACTGTGATGTTTTTCATCTGCTAAATGTAGTTAATATATTTGGGTACATTTGCTCTCCTGGTACATTCTGGAAAAGGACAATACTAGAGAGGTTAAGGGCTCCCCTTAAGTGCTGAGTCACAGAGAGCTGGATTCCAATTCCTGTCCTAACACAGTCCCTTGAGTAAATCATTTTGCCTCACCAAGCCTCTCTTGCCTCCTCTTAAAAATTAAGATAACAATATTTATATGAAAATATAGTTGTAAGGATAACATCAGGCATCTCAGTCTTAACACATCCAAAATTATACTCTTGATTTTCCACCCTACAGAGCTGTTCCTCCTCCAATTTTTCCGTCTCAATAAATGGTAACTCCTTCCTCCAAATGCTCAAGGCAAAAACATTTAGGTCATCCTTGGCTCCTTGCTTACTTTCTTACCACATCTAAATCCCCAGAAAATCCTGTTTCTGTGCTAACTATATGTAGAATCTGCATTCCTCATCACCTTCACCTATAGCACCTTACTCCAAGGAAAATTGACCCATCATTTAGTTTAGGTAATATTTTGTGCTGCATTGGAATATCTCAGAAGTTTAACACCAAAGATGTTTGTTTTGCACTCCTGATCAATGGGCAGCTATCATCCAAGGAGTAATTCTGGGATCCAGCCTCCTTCACCCTTATGGCTCTGACCTTCAACATTGGCATCAAAGCTGCAAAAGCAAAAGAGCATGGAGGGTTGCACATGAGAAGTTTTGTGGGCCAGGCCTGGAAGTGGTGTACATCACTTTTACTCATATATCATTAGTCAAAACTCACTTAGATGGTCATACCTAACTACAAGGGAGGCTGGGAAAACTAAAGAAGAGGAAATGAGTTTGGTAAATATGTAGGCAATCTATGCGACTTTAAATCTAGACATTAATTACAAACATTTTCTAATTTCCTGTTTTTACCTTTGTGTTTCTACAGTTTTTTCTCAGTATATCAACTTGATGATCCTTTTAAAACTTAACTCAGATCATGTCCCTCCTTTGCTCAAAGCCTTCCAATGGCTTTCCTTCTTTCTTGTTTATTCCAAAGTCCTTATCATGACCTCAAGGTTTATATGATCTACCTCCCACCAACTTCCTTGATTCATTTCTTACCAGTCTCCTCCTCCCCGCCCCCTGCCCCGCTCACTCCCCTACAGCCGCACTGGCTGCCGTACTAACCCTCCAATATGCCAAGCACTTTCACATTTCCTCTTCCCTCTGCCTAGGACACTCGTCCCCTTAGATATTCTCAGGGCTCCCTCTCTTACTGTCTTCAGGTCTATGTTCAAACTCCAGCTTATTAAACAGCCTGTATTGAGTAACCTATCCAAGATGATGCTCTTACCTTCCTTTCTCTCCATTCCCTTTTATATCTCACTTAACACATTATATATTTGCCTCTATGCTTATTGTCTCTCTTCCAAGATTAGAATATATTGGGAATCCCCTGGCGGTCCAGTGGTTAGGACTCTGCAGTTTCACTGCTGAAGGCATGGGTTTGATTCCTGGTCAGGGAACTAGGATTCCGAAAGCTGTGCAGCATGGCCAAAAAAACAAAATAAAATAAAATAAAAATAAATAAATAAATGAAATGCAATGAAATGATTAAAAAAAAAGAACGTCTTCTCTCATGAGAGGAGAAACTTTGTTTCATCCCTAGCCCCTTGGTACTAAGAATAATGCATGGAGCAGGGGCTTAACAAATATTGTTTTAATTGTTGAAAAAGTGAACGAATGAGTGGATGAACTGTTTAGCACATAGCCTGTCAAAAAGTAATCAGTAAATGATAGCATTGCTGTGATAACCAAGTTTTTCTCTTAGATTGGAAAGAATGTTGACATTTTTTTCCTATTTTATTCAAATTTTGTTTTCATGATTTTAAAAAAAATGTGCAGATACAAGACTAATTTCTTCCTTATGCTCTCATCATCCATAACATGATGTCTCTATTCTGTCAACTTTTCATCTTTATACTTCTACTTCAATACATGAATGTGTCCTACACCTATAGAATGAGGTGGGAACAGGGTCACAGGTAGGGAAGAAAGGAGAGTACCTTATCATTCAACATGCTGCTACAAGTAAAAAAAAAAAAAAAAGGAAAATGACCACATCTCATGCTAAAAATGGATGAGATAAAAATCATAGCCAAATATAATCATTTCTGCTTGATTAAGAGAATTTCAAAATAATTTGTATGTATATTCAGGGCCTCATTTTCTCAAACTAAAGCAAAAGCAATCTCTGTGACTGGAAATAAGGTGAAATAAATGTGACTCTCTTTTTTCTTTTACCTTATGAAAAAAAAAAACTCGCAGAGCATTTCCAAAATTTCTTAGACTTTTGTTAAGCCAAGTATTCCACCTGATGTAGCTTGTAGACAGGAGAAAAAAAGAATCACATCCTGAGAATAGTCTAATCAGGGGTCAAAGGTAACTGTAGAGTAGAATTTCTGAACTGTAAAAACGATATTAAAATGTGACTTTCAATTAGCTCAGAAATGAGCTCTAACGCTAAGTATGTCTACAGAAATGATACCTTTTGTTCCTCCAGTAATTGGGATGTCAAAGGGTAATTTGGGGCTACTCAAAAAGATTCAGTGTCTGATTTTGTTAACTTCTAAGCTAATTACTGGTACACAATGAAAATTTCTAGATAGCCCTGAATTCTTGACAGGTAAAAAAACATTATTAAGAAATTGTGATCGTAAGAGCTTTAATATTCATTTCATAACTTTCTTTCTTCAGAAATATCAAAATCTGTTCAAATTAGTGAAGCTTTTTATTTGTGTGTGTGTGAGGTGTGAGTGGGGCTTAGGGAGGCAGTTGAGAACTTTCAGAGTCCACTGTTACATTAGTGAATATATGTTGTACGGTAGGATATGAATAGCACTGATTTTCAGAACACTTTGAATCTGCTACTTCTAGG
Source organism: Hyperoodon ampullatus (assembly GCF_949752795.1). Lineage (NCBI taxonomy): Eukaryota > Metazoa > Chordata > Mammalia > Artiodactyla > Ziphiidae > Hyperoodon > Hyperoodon ampullatus. The sequence goes on along the minus strand of NC_136924.1, from coordinate 17,119,632 downwards.
GCAAAGTAATTTCAAAGGAAGACACGACTTGTTTGGAAATGACAATAACCGTCTTAGATGACCTGTGGACCAGATATTGAGTTGCTCCATCAACTGTCGTCTGGCAATAATAGGAACCACTCACCAGTTCCTCCAACTAAATGATGGTCAGGCCTCAGCTAAGAGATGCGTCTAGGTCACAGCCAGGTTGAACTTGCAGAGCACCGTGTTAAGATAGAGTCAAGGGAGGGCAAGAACGGATAGGCCAGGGGGTAAAATCATAATCACCCAAAAGGAATTCTGAGCATGAAGTGAGTAAAAGGTCCATTCCAGAGAGCGGTTGATAAGTTAGGAACAAAGGTCTACAGCTGGGAGTGTGGGCACAAGTTGGAAGGCAAACTTGGGGGTAGGGGCTGGTTGATTAGAGCTTCTGGAGTCAGAAGAGGTCAAGGCAGCAAGACGGAGCTTCCCTTGCCTGGGCATGCTAAAGAAATGAGAAGAGGGAGGAGAGGAAGGAGGAAAAATGGGGGAGTGGGGTCAGGAGCATGTGGTGAAACAAGAACTTGCTGGATGTTTGCCTCCAAGTGTGGCTTTATGATTCACTTGCCTCAGAATCCCTTGGGAAGCATGCTTCAGACACAGATTCCCAGGCCCCGCCCCAGACTTCCTGAATCAAACCGCTGGAAGAGGAACCTAGAAATTTAGACTTTTAACAGGCTCCCCAGGTATCTTAGGCACATCTACATTTGTATGCTAAATTCTTTACCTGTACAGTTTTGCTTAATCCTCCAACAGCTTTGTGAAACCTGTACTATTATGATCCCCTCCCTAAACAGGAAACTGGCTCTGAGAAGCTGACTGGCGCAAGGCACAAAGTTCATACATGGCAAAGCCAGAATGCAAACTTACACATTCTGATTCCAGATTCTGTCATTTTTAATCACGCTAGACCAGGTGTCCTTAAATTTTTTTTTTTTTTTCCCCCCCGGTACGCGGGCCTCTCACTGCTGTGGCCTCTCCCGTTGTGGAGCACAGGCTCCGGACGCACAGGCTCAGCGGCCATGGCTCATGGGCCCAGCCGCTCTGCAGCATACGGGATCCTCCCAGACCGGGGCACGAACCCGCGTCCCCTGCATCGGCAGGCGGACTCTCAACCACTGCGCCACCAGGGAAGCCCCTCAGATTTTTTCTGTAAAATGGCCAGGTAATAAACATTTAAGGGGTTGTGGCCTAAAAGGTCTCTGTTGCAACTATGCAACTCTGCCAAAGACAACGTGTAAACAAATGGACGTGGCTGGGTATCCAATAAAACTACAAGGACAAGCAGCAGATCTGAGGACACTCTAGACTTAGACTTGCTTTTCACAGTGTTCAGAACAGCAGCGTCTTGGAAGCTTGTTAGAAATACAGAATCTTGGCCTGCTCCAGACTCGCTGAGTCAGAATCTGCATTTAACAAGGTCCCCAGGTGATTTTCATGCGCATTATAGTATGAGAACCCTACTCCAGGGCATGTTCAAAGGTCTTCCCTCAAAGCTGTCCTTATGGCATTTGATGTCTAACCTTTCGGTGTGTGAACTCAGTTTCTGATAGTGAGTGAGCTAATTGCCTTCCAAAAGTTTTTAAATGAATAATAAAAATCTTTAATCAGGAAAAGAACTTTCAACTAAACTCTATCAATTACTCTCCTCGTCTCTTTTTGTCTTTATTCTTTGCAGCACATACATAGTCAGTATTCGTCTCCAAAAAATGAGGAAAGAATGGGAATGGGGTTATTATTTAATTTTTTATTTGGTATCTACTTAAAGTTGCAAGGATAGTATAAACAACTCCTCTCTTCCCAGATTAATTAATTTTTACATTTTGACATCTTCTGCTTCATTATAGTATAGTATCTATGTCTAGATAGATAGAAGATGATAGATAGATAGATACATACATACATATATACATAGATAATTTTTTTTCTTTCTCAAAACCATTTGAGTAGGTTGCCGAAATCATGTCCTTTACCCCTAAATACTTTAGTATGGACTTCTCAAGAATAAGATAATTCCATTACATAACTACACTTTAATGATCAAAATCAGGAAATTTAATATTAATACGCTACTATATATTATCTAATCCACAATCTATATTCAAATTTTGTCAATTGTCCTATCCACGGTCATACGTTATATTTAGTTTTCATGTCTCTTTAATCTGGAAGAGTTCCTCAGTTTTTCGTTGTGTTTCTTGACCTTGATATTCTTTGAGCATACATTTTAGTTATTTTGTAGAGTGATCTTCAGTTTGGGTTTATCTGATGTCTCCCCTTAATTAAATTCAGGTCTTGCATTTTTGACAGGAACATCACTAAAGTGGCATTGGGTTTCTCTTGCTACACCATATCAGGAGGCGCATGATGTCACTTTGTCCTATTGTTGGTGATATTCGCTTTAGTCACTTAGTTAAGGTGGTATCTGCCAGGTTTATTTACTGTAGTGTTACTATTTTTCACTTTGTAACTAAATATCAATAATTTGTGGGGAGATACTTTGAAAGTATATAAATATCCTGCTCTTTGTCAAATTTTTACCACTAGTTTCAGCATTTACTGATGATTTTCTAACTTTACCATTTCCTCCATATGTAGTAGTTGGGATTCTACTGTAAGGAAGAGCTGTTCCTTCTCTCCCATTATTTATTCATTCATCTATTAATTTATATCATTATAGACTCATGGATTCTCTGAGATAATATTTGCATCAATCAAGGTGATCTTAATGCACACAGAAATTTGAGAACCACTAGTTGAATGAAGAAAGTAATGTCCAAAGAGGTTAATTGATTACCCAAGATCAGAGTATTAGTGGAAGACTAAAACCCTCTCTCCAAACCTAATATTTTCTTCATATTAATAATCTCCAGGTCTGGAGAGTGAACACCTACTGGATCATCTAAAGGTGAATCACCTGAAAAACCTGGTAAAATGCTGCTTCCAGGGATTCTGATTCAATACATCTTGCATAAGGACTTGCAATTTGTACCAAAAAAAAAAAAAAAAAAAAAGCACTTAGAGAGCACTTTCTATCTGTGTACCTCAGTGCTTTTTAGAAGGAAAATATAAACTATGATAATATGTCTTTGAGTCTAAGATAACATTCATTTTAAGAAACAACATCAATTTAATAATAGTTTTTAAGGCAAAATGAGAATTGGGGTCACACTGAATATAAACTTTAAATGTATACATTATATACATATTAGGTTTCAGAAAGATTAAAATAAGAAAAATATTCATCTTAAGCTTATAGAAATATGTAAAGAAGATCTTTAGAACTATATGACTTTACATGTGTAAAATAATTAGGTAAATATTCTGCTTCATAGCACTTACATTAGTTGCAATTGGTTTTTTATTATATTATGTGGTAATGCCTCCCCTCAGTGATGGACAGCCTGTTCTATAAGGTCAGTCTCAGTATGTAGTCTCAGTATTTAGTTAGCATTTATTTGAGTTGTCTGTAGTCAGCATTAGGCAGGTTAGTATATTACCACAATGGTCATAGGTCTAAAGCAGGGTTTCTCAACCACTCGTGACATTAGGGCCTAGATAATTCTTTGTTGTAGGGGACTGTCCTGTGCATTTTAGGATGTTGAGCAGCGTTCCTGGCTATGGCCAGGAATAGCTCCTATATTCAGTGCCACCATCCAACCAAGTAGTGACAATCAAAAATGTTTCCAGGCAGAGTGACCCTGGAGGGCAAAATCACCCTTGCTTTGAGAACCAGTTGTATTGGGTTGAACAGTGATTCCTCAAACCATAATTTCACCAGGAACTGACCTGTAAATGTGACCTTATTTGGAAAAAAGAGACTTTACAAATATAGGTAAGGATCTCAAGATGAGATAACCCTGGATTTATGTGGGCCCTAAATCCAATGACTGGTGTCCTTCCAAAAGAGGGGCAGAGGAGATCAGAGAGTCACAGGGACTCAGACAGAGAGATACTAAAGACACAGGCAGAAAAACGTAAGCCACCACAAGTTAAGGAAAACCTTCAGCTGCCAAAAGCAAGAAGAGGCAAGGAAGGATTCTCCCTTGGATGCCTTGATTTTGGAATTCTGGCCCCCAGAACTGTGAGAGAATAAAGTTTTAGTTTTAAGTCACTAAGTGTGTGGTTGTTTGTTATTGCAGCCCTAAGAAACTAATACACCACTGGTCTCAGGGAAAGAGAGGCTTCAATTTATATTATGTGTATATTTATTTAGTTGTAACTGTGATTTAATTACAGATGATAGAAATACAATTTGCACTGGCAGCAAAGGGTATTCATGGGAAAGATACTGACCTATTTGAAGTAATCAGATAAGGGCTGATTGGTCAAACTTTGTAAAAGTTAGGGATTCGTTTAAGCTTTAGAAAAAATTGGAAGTAGGTATTCATACATCGCCCACTCTTTTTCTCCATGTATTGTTTTCTCTCTTCTCTGCTTCTCTGTGCATAATGGCATGCTCTACAGTACAGGGGCCAAGGCCATCTATGGTCTCCAAGGTTTATACCTGGAGGGTCCCACAGGCAATGAGAGTCTGATTTCTCTGCCTTAAATTTTTTTTTTAATTTATTTATTTTTGGCTGTGTTGGGTCTTCATTTCTGTGTGAGGGCTTTCTCTAGTTGTGGCAAGCAGGGCCACTCTTCATGGCGTTGCGCGGGCCTCTCACTATCACGGCCTCTCTTGTTGCGGAGCACAGGCTCCAGATGCGCAGGCTCTGTAGTTGTGGCTCATGGGCCTAGTTGCTCCGCGGCATGTGGGATCTTCCCAGACCAGGGCTCGAACCCATGTCCCCTGCATTGGCAGGCAGATTCTCAACCACTGCACCACTAGGGAAGCCCTCTGCCTTAAATTTTTAAATTCTGGGAAGATAAAACATTGACCCTACCTTTGTCAGATGCTTATTCCTAAAACAGTCAACTATGGCAGAGGCAGGGCATGGCCATGTAAAAACCTTGTACTCCTTATACAACCATATGGATGGGATTAGAAGGCCAGTAGTTTCCAGGAGAAAAAAAAATTCTGGGCATCCAAAGCTACAAATACCTACCATGGTACATAAATCAACATGATTAGCTTAGAAGTATAATTCTCCTATTGACACATTTTTTGGAAAGCATGTCAACTTAATGTTTCCTCTCACTCTGAAATTAGTCATTTGACCAGATGTTTAGATAGGCACAGTGGTAGCAAACAAATTATTGGAAAACATAAATAGAAGTGCCCAATGACTTGTAGTGTCATAGAGGCCCAATAAGGGAAAGAATAGTTCAACCTTCAACAAAGTCCTGGGTGTAGAAATCCCACAGCAGAACTGTTTAGGGGTAAATGCCTCGGCTTTGGGATCCAAATAAAGCCTGTAATGAATCCGTCAGATGTCCTCAAAAGAGATCTATTTCTAACTTGATTAGAATGATCAAGTATATTGTTGTCATATTTTGAATGAGATATAAAATAAGGTAGGGCAAATTTTTTAATTCTCCTCTATTTAGTTCTCTGTTTTTCATTAATCCATTACAGCCAGTCCTTAAAGGCCCTGAATTTCATGCCTCATCTGTTTTAGTACATCGGGTCCTTTCCCAGCCTGTGCTGACATTGCAGGTCTTTTGTCTCAGTGCCCTATTGGATTACAGAGATTACTGATACATTTCCTAGGATCAATCCATCTAGAGATTTAAAATACACCATCCTAAAATGGAGGTGATGGCCTCAACACATGGATTTTAGCACCTCGTTTGGATAGTAGAAGTGAGACTATAATTGGTAACATCTTACAATCACTTTCTGCCACAAGGAGTATTTTCCATGTAGCAGACTATGACTGAAGAATATCTTTTCCAAGCCATAGAAGCCAGCGGATACTCTGAGATTAAGGGAGCAAAGAGAGATGTTTTAAAAGTATGTTCTTCAGATAACATCACAATTGACTCCTCTACTGCATGAGGAGCCCTTTGCTCAATATTCAGTTAGTACAGTGATGGATTAAAAGACACACACTCCTGAATCACAGACTGGTGGATGCTGTGATGCCCTGGTCAGACATCCCCTTCCGGACCCAAAGGCTCATTCTTCCAGCTCTTGGGAGTACTGGCTGCTGACTGCTCAGACTACCCTTTAAAGGGCCCTGCCTTGTCCCAGGTTACATCCTCTCCTGTGAGTAGTCTGCAACCTGGATTCATCCTGGATGTAGGGGCAAAAAGGCCCAGCTGCCTTGCCTCTACTTGGGACAACTCTGAAGGGCCATCCCAGTGCTAGAGCTTCTTGTGTGGGGGATGGATGGAGGCCCCAGTGACACCTGCATCACAGGTCAGTGTCTACTCCTGCTGTCCCCTGATGCTCACTCACCCACAGGTATTGTTCCCACAGCACTCCCCAGTTAACCACTGGTAAGTACATCTCTGCCTCTAAATAGTTGATGACCCCAACCTAAGACAGAGGATTATATTGAAAATATTGGACCTGGAAGCAGTGGATCTGAAACAATTGAGAAAATTATTCTAGCAAGAATGTGTGTTCAAGGGAGCTCTACAATCAACCTCTAACTACTTCCTAGCAACCAAAGGAGTGAACACTTGAATTTCTGCACAATCTCTGGTTCTCTAAAAGGGAAATAAACTGAAAAGGGAGGAGGAAAGGGAGAGAAGGGAGGAAAGGAGGGAAGGAGGGGGAAAAGAAGAAAAAAGTGAGCTGAATAAACTCGTAGTCTGCTTCGCAGTTTTACACTTTTGAGAGTTCCTTTAAAGTAATTGCAACGGTTATTTTTAGAGTATAGTTACCATTTATTGTGTACCAATTATAGTCTTGCTACTTTACATGTGCTCTTTCGAAACCTAAAAAAATTAGTCATTTGAAGGAAGGAAGGGAGATAATATTATCAGAGAGGTTAAGTGATTTACCCAAGGGCACCAAGCTAGTCAAAGACAAAACAAGAATTTAAAACAACCTTTTGGCACTAAATCCTGCTGTCTTTTCTCTAAGTAAGGTGCTGCCTCTCTTCACAGTGAGGAACTCTGACCCACACCAGAAACAGAGTTTGGCTTTCTTTTGAAAGATAGCTGCTGTATTACGTGGGACTCTTTTCCCAGTAAGGGACAGAGACTCAATTCAAACTAGCTTAGATGGTTAATTTATCACAAATAAGGATCCTGAGATGTTTCATGGAACCTAAGAAAAGAAGATTACTTTTCCTTGATCTCAGAGAAAAATTGCAACCAAGGACAACAAAACTTTTAGCATTCACTTTCTCTTTGCCACATGTGGAAAACATTACAGCCGACATCTTTGGAACTTTACAGCTCTGAGTAGAAAGACCAGCCTATTTTCTTTGTCCCGAGGGGAAAAAAAATATCCCACTTCATTAGCCAGCCCCACACCAATCACCTCTGACCTGGGATCAGAATTACAATGTAATATGTTTGTCTTTACCATACCCTGTGGATAGAAGCAGCAAGAAGAGAGTAAAGATTCTAGAAAGAGGAGGAGTGGGGGAAGGATGGTAATAAATATCACCATTTAGATTCATCATATGTACTCACAACTTATGAGCTCCATAAATTTGTACACTGAGCAGCATTCTGACTTTTTTTTTAGATATCTCTCAAACATATCACCCTACGATTTGGCAGTTCAGTGAAAGAAGGCAGGCAGGTTTAGCTTGGAAAGCAGCTCTAAGATTGTACTCTTATCATTACAGAATGTGTGTATGTGTTTGTGTACAGTCCAAAGAAAAAGGGGTTGAAAAGATAAAGCAGGAAGGAAAGTCTGGTTCATTTGGGAAGTTGAAACTTTCCTCACTAAAGCCGGAAATTAATTTCTTCTTGATGATGGCCGAAGGAGATTGAATAGAAAGAGAGGGTGATGAAAAAGCTTAAGATACATTTTTCTGACGGCATTGTACATGAAATCCTAAGAGAAATTAAGCAGAGAGTTTGTGCTTCCCTTGGAAGTGAGTTAATAATCAGATACGTATTTTATTAGCGTATGCTTCAAAACATTTCCCCTCCAGGCTGGCCAAAGAGGGGCTCCCCGAAGGAGTAGCATTTCTCTCCAGGCCCTACTTGCAGACCTCGTTGCAGACCCACCTTCAAAGTGCACAAAAGGACAAAAGGGCCTTTCATTCTATCCTCCCTAGAAGGACTTGAGGTTGAAAATGGCTATTTGTTCCCTCTGCGACATATACGTCAGATAATATGCATGGGCATGCCTAACTGACTGCCTGCATTATGTATGAATTAGACCCTACTCTTGTTTGGCAACAGCTGGAGAGATTTTTCTCCTCCAAATACCCAGCTGCAGTATAGCCCCTCCCCACACACACGTGCCTGTGCTCCACACACACACACCCCCTACATGGGCACTGGGGACAGTTGCTCTAATTTCCCAGAACCTAAGGACCGCTCTAGCCAGTGCACTGTGTTTTTGAGTTGCTTTACTTTTATTAAAATTTGTTTTTCTTCCATAGTCACTGCTGCCATTTTATTAATGGAACAAAGACTCTGGCCGGACAAGCCCCCTAGTAATCACGTCAATTCATTCTCACGACCAAAAGCTTCTAAAATACACTGTTTTTTCAAGCTGTTGGTTGGCTGATGCCCCTGGGGAAATGCTTGCCACTTTTAAAGATGTTCTGAGCCAAGAGAAACTAGGATAAAGGCACCATTGGGTAGTTTTTCTCGTTGCTATTTCTTTGTTTTCACAATCCATTATCACCAAGTTCCTGTTCTCTTTTACTGAAAACAAGATGTTGTAGGGAAAAAAAAAAAAAGAGTTATAACTATGGTACCACTTATGCAGGCCTAAGCTGAAGCACCATCTAAATGATATTGTTTTTAGGATGAAAGCCACAAAACCTAGACAATTATCTGGCCATTTACAAAATATTTTAATGAAACAAATCTTAAAACATTTTGGGGTTAGAGGATCTGAGTAATTGCTTGAATTTTGCAATTCCTTCTGGATGTTTGCCATCCTACAAAATAGCTTGCATGTCAAAGAAAGAAACATTATATGTTAGAAAACGTTATGGGGAGTGATGTAAGTTTGTTTCACTCTATTACCAGAAGGGAATGTGTTTGTGGGCTTATAAACAACCTAATCTATGGGCTGAAAATATCCTGCCCAAATTGACCCCTGGCCACCTTCTCCCTGCAAGAAAGCCTCCTAGAATAAGCTCCTCGTGAAATGTTTCCCAAAGAGAGGAGACTTTATACAGTGACCTCCTGAAGATTCAGAGGAAAACATAATAATCTTTGGTAAACTTGGCTGCCTAGTTGAGAAAGCTATATGAAGAGTCGAATGACTGTTTTCTTGCTGAAATGTCCTCTATAGCAGAGGTCAATCATCCATCCACTTTCTCCATTAGACAGCTCGAAAGAATAAGGACATAAAGGTAATCTCCTTCTATATCTCACCAGATTTCTGCGGTCAAAGCATTTATGCAGTGAGGTCTTTCAGTACCATTAACTGTGAAAATATCCAATATCAAAATAATTCCGAATTTCAAAACCAATTTGAGTTTTAATCTGAGTATTCAGGATATTCACCCTTGATATTGATGCATCCAACCATCAGTTCACCTTAAATTGGTCAAACTGATGAGGTCAGTGGCATTCAATAAAAGACCGCAATGTACTGTCACCATTGTTTGTATGACCGTTTTTTGCTTTTCTCATTATTCCCTCAGCTCAGAACTTAGAGCTGGTGGATTGGGATATATTAGAAAATTTGGAGGCTTCTGGCTGTTATTGGCTCAGTGCCTTCCTTCTTCTCAGCCGTGGTGTGAGGGTGGTGGAGAGGGTGAGGATGTTGGAGAGGTAAATGGGGAGAGAAGGGTATTTAATGTTAGAGGGAGCATGTAGTAGCTCTCATCAACATGCTGTTGAGCCAGACCATCCTTGGAGTTAAAAAGACAGGAGTTTTAACTTTTTGCTTCACTAACTCCTAACAGATTTTTCTCTGAGCCTTGTTTCTAAAACAGAGAGAATATCTTCCTTTCTGAGTATTAAAACTGATCTTGGAAGAGAAGTGCCTAGCATGGTGCATGGCACATAGTAAACTCTCAATAAATCTAAGTTACTCTCTCTGCTACTGTTCAGTTCTCTGCAGACACTGTCCTAAACCCCAGCCTATTTGTCTAGAGCCCTATAAATCACCATTTTTATATATTTTCTATTTTAATTCTTATAAGAATCAAAAGAGACAGTTATTATATCAGTATATTAGAAATTAAGATGCTAAAAATTAAATAATTTGCCAAACTTGAACCCAGACCTTTTCTCTCCAGAGTCAGGATTCTTTGGTATTACAAAAATTTTATGTGATAGATTTCACCACTTCTCCTTGCCATTATAACCCTTTCCTTCCACATTTTCTAATATTGAATGTATAATGCTTTTGAGTACAAAGGGATAAAAGGCTACAATTCATTGTATTTATTGTAAAAAAGATCTCTCTAGATAACTATGCAAGGGGCCAGTTAAATTCATTTACTAGTCTATTTGGGGCCAACTTCTTATCCATTCTCAAGCTCAAAACACATTGTATCCTAAGCCCATGCTTTGAAGAAACCTAGTAATAAAGAGAGTTGTCTGTGGGAGGTCTGTTCCTTGTTGTTTCCAAATAATCATTAAGTGGACATATGGTGAATTGAATTCATACCAACACTTCTAAGTCTATTCAATTTTTTTTTAAATGAACTAAAGGGTAACATCAATTTGTAAGCATTTTCAGAACTCTTCCATTGAAAGTAGGTTTTACCGATCCCAGTTCTCATCATATGAATTGAGTTGAGTATAAAAGAAAATGGATCTTTGCAAAAATATAACCAAATCGAACTTGACAGGTATAGGGTTTGGGATTATGTATTTGCTCCTAAATTAAATGCTTTCAATGGTGGTCTATCATTAAAAATTAACAGTTTTAGCATTGCTTTTCCAACATTTGCAAATCACGAAGGTGACTTGTGGAAAACAATTTTCTTCAGTGGCTGGGCTCTCCAACCGCCTGTAATTTGATTATGAATTTTGAATCTACTTTGTGTGGCAGAGGGTATGTGCTAAGAAAAGAGGGTTAGTAGGGAAGGAGCCAGGGACTATAGTATGTCTTTCCTGAGTAGCTGAGTAACACAGGTGAGCATTACCCATTTACATTTACTCCTGCAGCATTTCAAAGCCTACAGATCAAGGGCGAATCTTCACCATCTTGATAACATTAGTCTCAGTAAATACTATTCCCTGTGTGCCCCAGAGGAAAAGATCAAATTACCCCAACAAACCTAGACAGTTGAGAGATTTTAGTAATTTTCCCATCCTATTTTCTCTCTCTTTCCCTCTCTCTGTCTCTCTGATAGATGGTATAAATTGCTCTTAAGGAAAGTTATAATGTGATGAGATTAGGTTATTCTTCAATAATAAATGATTATTCAAACCTTTTGGAGACATATCATTCTAGTGTACACAATAGTAGATCTTCTCCTTTGTGTTTTTGGAGAATGAGAATGGGCTTCTAAAAGAGCCATGGATTCCAGCCTTTGTTGGGCTTTGAAAAATACTAGACTTGAGGGTAGTAAGTTGACGTCATTAGGAAAATTCAATAATATTCTTATTTTCCTATTATCATAGAGGCATCTGCTGCTTGGGGAGAAATAATGAGATAAAGGTTTCTTTCCTACACATCAGTACTATTTGGAGATCTCATGGAAAACTGTTTCTGCAACAAAGAGCAAGTATAGTTCTGCAAGTCAAGGACAGATTGTGTCCTGTGTAACCAGACATACTGACTCCTGCCTGCCTAATATTTAAGTGGAAAGTTGACACTTGGCTCTCTGACACAAGCTCTGACCTGACAAAGCAATATAATCTTCTCAAATAAGGTCAGAATGGCTAGAAAATCCCAGCTATTTACTATTGAGCTGCTTTTCAGAGCCAAAGGGCCTGTTTGCTTTAAATCAACATACTCCATCAACCTTCCCTTCCCTCTGGAAAGTAAAAACAAAACAACAACAACAAAAAATTTAACAAACTTGGAGAACCTCTGAGATTTTTTTTCCAAATTATGAACATCCTTCTGATTTCGTTTTCTAATTTGTAGGGTACAATGAATATAAGTGATAAAGGCATATCCTTTAAAAATATAATCTCAACCCAACCAAAATTAACTGTTTTCAGTTATGATTTCCAATGGAACTCTTTTCTGGGGATCAGGTTTTAGAAAACAGAATAAATTAATGGCAGATACCCGTCAAAATTCTGTGTTCCTTCAGGACCCAGTTTCTGTAACCTCCTCTTAGTCAAAGAATTATACACACACACATCCACAGCACTATGGTGAAGGGGACCTGTCAGTAAAAATTCCTGCTAAGGGCATTTCTTTAATATGTTTGGAATTGTAAGAGGGAGAGGATTTTCTCTTCAAACTCCAGCCTCACATACCTTGGAGCTGATGAATTCTGCACATCCCTGGGATTTGCAGGAGGTTACAGAACAAGATTACACACCGTGGTGATATATTTACTGCAAGGACAACCCGGGCACAGCTGCAGCTTGAAACCAGAAATGTGTGGAAAGAGTCTAACCATGAAATACTTAAGGCTATTATTTCATCGGAGCATCCTTGTATACCCAGGAAATGAAGCCAATCAATTTTGTTTTTCTTTTTCATTGTTGTTGTTGGTTAAATGCAATTTAATCTGAGAGGATGAAAACTGGTACCTGACTTTATTATTTACTCATGTAAAATCAGGGCTGAGAAAAATATCAGTCCAGTAATAGGGATTATATGTAGTTAACTGATCTGCAAAGAATGAGAAGAAGGCAAAGCTCTCCATTTATGCAAAAATGGATGGTGGGGTTTGCCTCTCCTTTTAGGATTAAACTGCAAATGTCATTTAACATTGAATGGCTTTGGAAATAATATCACACTGAATTTCTCAAGTGGATCCCCCAGACTTTTTCCTTTTTCTCCCACTTCCTAAATAATTATGCTGAGGGCACCGTGGCTTGAGTGGCTAGCAAAAATAGACAATGCCCTCATGGAGCCCATAACCTTGCAAGGAAAAGAGACATTAAAAGGAGAAGAAGGACATAGATAATAACAGAGTTACAAGGCTCGATAAAGCTAGAAGGACAAAGTACTCCAAGAGAGCACATTACATGCCTTGTATTTTTGTGTTTATTTATCTGCTTTCTCTATAAGTCTGTGAGATTCTTGACCGATGCAATGTGTTATTTAAAATAACTGTTTAAAAACTTCTATTTTTTATCATTGTATTCCCAGAGCCTTGCAAAGTCCATGGCACATAGTAGACCCTTAGTAAACTTGGTTAGTTACGTTTGTTGAGGAAAATTACAGTTGCTAGAATTACTCATGTAATCCTTACAAAACTCCCATGAGCTAAATTTTGCAGATATTAGTGTTCTCATTTTACTGATAGGAAAACAAAGGAAAAATTAAATGATTTGCTCAGACTCTCTCAGCTAGTAAGACAGGATGAAAACAGGTCTCTGAACTCTGAAACCAGTGTTCTTTCCCCACATAACACTGGCTCCAGAAAAAATAGATAAGATAAAGAATAGAAATAATACTAATGAAACTAACAGACAATCTATGCTTGTTTGCATGTCAATAAAGGGGGAAAAACAAAACAAGGAAGGAGTAAACTTCAGAGTTGAACACAGATTAAAATTAATGCAATTCATCCTCAAATAAAATTGCTATGGGATAAAAGCCAAAAACTTTCCTTAGAGTTTTGTATCTCCAGCAACCTGTATTTAAACAGATGTCATTCTTTTTAAAGAACCCTCCTATTCAAACTTTTGAAAAAGAAGATTTGCCTTTTAATGGGAAATCTTTATTTCATCATGGAGGTAAAATACAACTTCACAAGTTTGGTTATTTATTGTCAATTTTAGCAGATTTTTTCCCCTGAACTACTGTAGTTAGCATATAAAAAAGACAGACTGCAATATATTTGAGGCCAGACTGGAAACATCCATAGGAGGTGTCTTAGCTTGCGCTCGCCATGGCAAAGTACCAGAGACTGGGTGGCTTGAACAACAGAAATTTATTTCTCACAGTTCTGGAGAGTGGGAAGTCCAAGATAAAGAGCTCTGGTGAGAGCTCTTTTCCTGGTTTGCAAAGGCCTTCTTGCTGTGTCCTTATGTTGCAGAGAGAGCTGTCTCTCTCTTTCTTCCTCTTCTTATAAGGCCACTAATCTCATCATTAGGGCCTTATCCTCATGACCTACTCTAACCCCAGTTACCTCCCAGGGGCCACACCTCCAAATATTATCACACTGGGGGTTAGGTCTTCAACATAGGAATTAGAAGGGGGTGGGGGAGAAAAACATTCAGTTCATAACAGGAGGTATAACTAAAAGAAATAAAACTGGTTGCATTACACACACACACACACACACACACACACGAGACTAAGCCACACTCCAAAACGTTGACAAGAAGACCATGGCTGAGGTTATGCCTAATCTTGAGGAACCACCTCTGAATAATAGAAATTAGAGTAACAATCCACAATGGAAGACCAAATAAAGCTAAACAGGAATGAGTCATGCATTTGACATTATTTTTTAAGAAATCAGAGATATTTAGATATAAATAAGTCAGCAGGAAGGTCAAACACTGGTTTAACTGGCCCAAAAGAGCCTTATGAATTTAACTTGAGCATCTTGGAGCTATAAGAGCTGAAACATCCTCATTTTAAAAGGGTACAATGTTCATTGAAATACAAGATGTTTGAAATTGAAAACTACTCTATTGACTATGGTTTCCAATTTATTACCAAAGTGGAAGAAGAAACTGAGCACATTTTATATTTTGTTATTCTACCTAATTAGCCAAAACAAAACAAAGAAAGTATATACTGTAATGCTGCTATATTTCAGTCCTTATGAAAAAAAGGTTGATGACCAGTATAACCACCAGATAATCAAAAACTTGTCTTGATTAATTGTGATATTAAGGACAAAAACCTGCACATGGTGTGTATTTATTTTGATTTGTGTCCTGCCTGCTTTCAACTCGAATTTGTGGTGGTAAAAAATAAATCACTATATTTACCAACTGACATTTGATTGCACAGTACAGAAAACCTCAACTACAATGGTTTAAGCACAAAAGGGAATTTATTGGCCCATATAGTTGAAGACTTGAGGTAGAACCCATATCTAACACAACTAGATCCAAGAATTCAAAGAGGGCAACAGGCCTTGGTCTCCTTATCTTCATATCTCAGATCTGCTTTCCTTTGGGCTGGCCCCATTCTCAGGCACTCTGTACTGTGGAATAAGATGGAGGCCAGAAGCTCTGGTTTTTCATCCCATCCTGTTGGCCATTCTACTGGGAAATTAACACCTCCTTTACAGTCATGCTAGTAAAAGCATATGAATGTGCTTTGATAGGCCTGACTTGTGTCGTGTCATTTCATGGCTTCATTCTTGATCCAGTTACTGAGGCCAGGGCAACAGAGCACACTGATAGGCCTGGCCTGGGTCATGTTTCCACCCCTGGGCTCTCAAAAACTAGAATGAATGCCCTCTAAACCACATGGACTGAGAATAGGGAAAAGAAAGTAAGCAAGAAGTATTGAGATTCTATGACCACAACAGGGAGAAATATTCTTCACATAGTTGAACACTATGGATGTCTACCCCAATCCAAGTACAATAAAACTGAATCACTGACAAATACTGGAAAGCAGAAGTCCTGTATAAATGAGGTGATGGTCTTGGGGGTGAGGGGAAAGAAGGGGAGATGATATGTCGTAGAAACCTGGATTGAGAAAATCTGGAACGATCAAGTATAAAACTTGGCTTTGAGTTTCCTAGAAGCAAAGGCAAGGAGAGACTTTCAATTGAAAAGAAACACTCTCTTCTAAAGAAAGGAAGCTCCCAGCTTGTTGGGTGATATAGATACTTTCTTGGCTCTGAATTCTGAAAAGAACTTGTCTCCAAGTCCTTTAAATAAGACTGAGCAACATAATGAGGTACTATTTTTTTTTAAAGCAAGTTTTTACTGTTGTGGCCTCTCCCGTTGCGGAGCACAGGCTCCAGATGCACAGGCTCAGTGGCCATGGCTCACGGGCCTAGCCGCTCCACGGCATGTGGGATCTTCCTGGGCCGGGGCACGAACCTGTGTCCCTTGCATCGGCAGGCGGACTTTCAACCACTGTGCCACCAGGGAAGCCCTAAAAGCAAGTTTTAAAATAGAGGCGGTACACATTCAGCTCAGTGAAGGCCAAGGACATAGCATTACACTATAGCTCTGGAAAGTCAAGTATTCAAAAGGCTATAGTGACTCAGTCCAAGTATGTAACCTAATGAAGGACTCAAAGGTAGAAAACCTACAATGAAATACTAGCCCTGCCACTTATTAACAGAGCCACCTTAGCTAGGTCCCTCTTGTTCTCTGAGCTTATGTTTATTAAATGTAAAGAAGTGGTAATAATAGCAATATTTTCTGACTATATGTGAGAATTAAATTAAGTAGCATGTCAAAGTACTTTTAACTCTCTAATATGTATGCAGATAGGTAACATATTTTCATCAGACAAATTGATACTCTAGAATCTTCTAGATAAAGGATAAAGTCAGATCAGATTATATATATTTTATAATTAATTACATAAAATGTTCAACCGATGAGTCATTAAATAGTGAAAGGCTATTTTAAGTTTTCATTGCAGTACTAATAAAAGCCTTTTTTACTCCCCACTTTTTATTATTTTGCTCTTAAACTTCTCATGTTTCAAATAAGTGAGGTGTCATCCACAAGAGAAACAGTCATTTTTATTTGTGAAGTACTTTAAGACAGTGATTATAACACTGAATAAAGCTTTGCAGATATTATTATTACCAATATGATCACTACCACCACCATTACTTCTACCAGTTGCTACAATTTATTGAGCATTTACTATTGGCCAGACAGGAAATGAAATGCTTCGCATACATTAATAACAAAATCCCTGAACTAGAAATGAGAAGGGTGATTTTTATAATGCTTCTCAAGAGCAGTAAAACATTAGACTAATCACTTATCTCTGGTCCTGGGTTTCTCTAGGCTTGGATTGATATTGGTTGCACATCTTAAAAGTTTCCCTCCAGACTTCAATATTCTATTACTACTTTGTCAGGGTCAACTTCATGGTGCAAAGGTTGCTTCTCACATTTGTGGTGTATAAGTGCTTTTACCCCAGTTATGAATTGATACTTTTCTTAGAATGTTCTCTATGGTAGTTTATCAAAAGCAGCACCATCATTTTCTTTCAATGAACTGATGGGATATTCTTCTAGAAGAGAGAAGGGCATGTCTTCTACAATTTGTGGAATTTTGTGGAATGTGTTCCCTGGAAGAAAATAGTAAGGAGCCAATAAGTTTGTGTCACTGCCTTAAATTAGTGAGTGGTCATTGTATTTCAAGCAAAAATTCATTTCTTTTTTTTTTACCTTTATTTATTTATTTAAATTTTAAAAATTGAGATATAACTGACATAAACATGATTTCTTAAATCCCCTAGCAGTTCAGCAGCTTTCATCAGTTAAGGTCATAGTTAATATACCAAATGGTACCTAGCAGTGGTTTTCTTTTCTTTTTTTCCTTAATTTATTTATTTATTTATTTATTTATTTTGAGCTGTGTCGGATCTTCATTGCTGTGCACGGGTTTTCTCTAGTTCCAGAGAGCAGGGGGGCTACTCTTCATTGCAGTGCGTGGACTTCTCTTTGTGGTGGCTTCTCTTGTTGCAGAGCACAGGCTCTAGGCACGTGGGCTTCAGTAGTTGCCGCGCGCCTTCAGTAGTTGTGGCTCGTGGGCTCTGGAGTGCGGGCTCAGTAGTTGTGCCTCACGGGCTTAGTTGCTCTGCGGCATGTGGGATCTTCCCAGACCAGGGCTCGAACCCGTGTCCCCTGAATTGGCAGGTGGATTCTTAACCCCTGTGCCACCAGGTAAGTCCCCTTAGCAGTGGTTTTCAGTTTTGGCTACACATTATAGTTACTGGGGAATTTTTAAAAATATTAATGCCTGAATCCCACAACAGAGATTCTGATGCAGTTGGTCCAGGGGGGCAGACTGGATATTGGGATTATTTTTTCCAGTGCTTTCCCAGATGATTCTAATGTATAGTCAAGATTGAGATTTACTGGCCCATCTGGTGTTATCAGTGAGGCAGGGCATCACATACTCGAAGATAAGATGTGCCAATCAGGAAGAGGTGGTGGATGCTCTGCTGGAAAAAATCAGCAGGATCGACTAGTCGGGCCCCAACCAACACTTACATGATACGTGAAACAGGCAGTATAGAAAATGTCTGGTTGTAAGGAGTTTTTACTTATGTATGTTACTTGGGTGGCTCATCAACTGAGTTAAAATGGAGAAGAAATGTATGTCATCTTCAATGGGAGACTGTGCCTTTTTTCTTTTTCTTTTTTTCTGCTGGTTTTTAATTGTCAAAATCCAGAGGAGGCACCTGGGAAAGGTGTATATTTACCACATTCTCCTGACCCTCCAACCCCTTTTGGGCAGCACCAAATTTCTTTTTCTAATTCCAAGGTCTTTTGGACATGGTTTATAATATCATTTTATCCTGCAAGGTCTATTTTAATTGACAGAACCAATAGACACAAGAAATCATTACCAAAATAAGAATCCAACTCGAGTAATCCTTTGGGGATTTCTTTGCTTTCTTAAATAAAATCCAACACATGGTCCTGTTCTGGCATGTTTGGGAAATTACGCCCATTATGTCTCTTTGTTTGCTTTTAAAACCCGCTTCTTTAATTTCTTGCAAATTTTTCTGTCCAAAGCTAAATTGATTCTGCACAGCAAAGATAAACTCCAGTCCAGAAACTAGAAAGAAAATGTTTATGTGGTTGAGGTGCATATTTATAGAATTCCTGATTGGGTGGTGAGACCCGGAGGGTCAGCAGTCCAGCTTCTGGTGGATACAATAGCCCTTTTTTAGTTCTTTGAAATGAGAGGTTTTCATCTCTACCATGAAGCTTGTCAGGTCTGGTCTACAGATGGCTGATATTTGTGATCTTTCTTATATCTATTTGTGACTTCTTAGATGAAATTTTGAGGTTACATGTATAAATAATATGGAAGGAAGTGAATGCTTGAGGTTAATGTTTGTAGGAAAAACCAGGGAGGGGACTTTTTGCTAAAGGTTTTTTTAAAAAGCTACTCTACTTCCTACAGACTGATGTAGTAACCCCAAGACAAGGGGTTTTCACAAATTTTTTTTCCAGTTTTTATAATGAATGCAAAACTGTATCCCATAATCTGAAGCAGAGAGAAATAATCAAATTAGTCACAGTGTTATACAATTTTTTGTTTGTTTGTTTGCCTTTCCATTTTACAATATGATGAGAGAAAAGTAAGATATTTTGGAAAGCAAAAGCGTAAAAAAATAAATTTCCTCCATGTAGCATTTAGGGGTTAAAAAAAAAAAGAATAAGAAAGGCCACTAATTATAATATACTCACTGACTACCTGAAGATTTCAGAGTTTTTATTTTTTTGTATTGATTTTCCTATTGGTAGGAGTCCTTACTGTTTTGTTTCCTCATATCTCAGCCTTTATCACTGTTAAATAATGTTAGATATGTGTGTACATGTATGTGTTTATGTGCATGTGTGTGGCATGTGTTAAAGGAATTTAGAAATGTAGTAACAAATTTTCTCATAATACAACTATATTTTGATTCTAAATGTGGATTTTATTAAACTACAGGATACATGTAAGAAGTTTTGGCTATAAACAGTGGTGATCATTTTGTAATGTATAGAAATATCAAATCACTATGTTGTGTACCAGGAACTAACATAGTGCTGTAGGTCAATTATACTTCAAAAAACAAACAAATAAACAAACTCGCAGAAAAAGAGATCAGATTTGTAGTTACCAGAGATGAGGAGTGGGGGCAGGGGGAATTGGATGAAGGCAGTCAAAAGGTACAAATTTCCAGTTATAAGATAAATAACAGGGATGTAACACACAACATGATTAATAGAATTAGCACTGCTGTATATTATACATGAAAGGTGTTAGAGAGTAAATCCTAAGGGTTCTTATCACAAAGAGAACATTTTTTTTCTTTTTCTTTTATGTTGTATCTATATGAGCTGACGGATGTTCACTACATTTTTGTGGTCATCATTTTATAATGTATGTAAGTCAAATCATTATGTTGTATACCTTAAACTTATACAGTGCTGTATGCCAATTATTTCTCAGTAAAACTGGGAGGAAAAAAAAAGAAGTTTGGGCTGTAAATCTTAGAAAGCAATTTCAGTTAGTTTAAGCAAAAATTAAGCTTCATTGCAGGGTTATTGGTGTTACTTCACAGTACCTAAGGGCTAAGATATGTCAGTGTTTTAGGCTGCTTTTAAAATGAACTCAATGATCCCTGACTCATGGTATTTATACCATGTAGAATCTCCTCCCCATGAGTGTAGACTGGAAATAGTGACCTATAACAAATAGACTACAGCAAAAGTGATGGGAAGTCTCTTCCAAGATTAAGTTATAAAATTCTATAGCTTCCACCTTGTTTTTTCTCTTTCCACTCTGATGAAGGCAGTTGCCGTGATGTGAGCTGCCCTGTGAAAAGCTTATGTAGCAAGGAATTGAGGACAACCTCTATCCATAATTAAGAGGAACTCAGGCTCTCGGTTTAACAGTCTGCAAGGAACTGAATCCTGCCAACAACCATGTGAGAGCTTGGAAAAAGATCCTTCCCTAGTTGAGAATTCAGATGAAACCACAGACTTGGTCAACACCTTGACTGTAATCTTGTGAGAGACCCTGAGATGGAGGATCCAGTTAAGCCATGTCTAGATTCCTGACCCACAGAAATTGTGGGGTAATAAATGCTGTTGTTTTAAGTCATTTAGTTTTGAGTTAATGTGTTACATAACAATAGATAACTAATATAGTCAGCAACAGACTGGAGGAGCACTAGGGAAATCCATAAAATATGTCTTTCTGCTCCTTGATTCTCTTTTTCTCTGGTTATCTGTCTCACTCATCTCTCATTACCAAACCACTTTGACCTCAGGCAAAATACACCAATAGCTGCCACATTTACCTGCCCTCTGTTTCTGTCATACAGAAGGAAATTAATATCTTTTTAGATACATTTCCAAAACTCTAATGGCAGGAATCAGATTGGCTGATTTTGGATCAGAAATGCATCTCTGAACCAGTCATCTATCCCAGGAGGGAAACATGCAAGGAAGAGACTGTGATTGATCTTGGTTGGATCAAGTGTACTAATGCCACAGTGTCTGGAGTAACTGTGAAGACTGAAGAAGGTAGATGTGTAATTTGTTTCACTATTTTGTTCACTTTAGCCTACTGTTTATACAATTTGAATTACTAGAATATGCTAGTAATATATTTGAATTACTAAACTAATATATACCATTACTCTAAAAAGTAAATATAGAAAAAATTAAGGCCTCTGAAAGACTTCCCACCTAGAAAATGCATCATATGAAACTTGACATTTGTGCAGGGTACATGCCAAGAAGTGGAAAGTAATAGACACTGACATTCTTGATTATTCAGAAAGGATATGGTTTGACATTTAAGGCCAACTGAAGCTTCATACACCCATTGTATCACAGGCTCATTTGGCCCTCCATTCTCTGCCTATTTTCCTACATGTGTAGAAAAACTGATAAAATTCCAGCAAAGTGGGGAAAAAAATGTAAGATCAGTTGTTATACCAGGATGGTGAGCGTTAATCAAGCTATGGTATTTCTCTAGCTACAGTTGTGTAATCATGACAAATGAAAAGATCGCTTCAGAACTGCCTATACGTATAAGAACAGAACATTGACTGTGATCAGACAATGTAGAGAAAACAAAATGGCTTTGCTGCTGTCTCACTGGGATCCAAACAAAACAAATGGTAGAAGATTATGTTATATATATGTATATATATATATATATTTTTTCTTTATTGGAGGGGATACCCAGATGATTATATTTTGACCATCAAACTTCCTTTGTGTATCAAAGTGTTTTCTAAAAATTAGCTCTGAAATCAGAGAAAATAAGCATACTTTCCTGCTATTTTGGTGTACTAGGAGTATCAGTGAGAGGTTAAAAAAAAAACACATCTTGTTGGAAATGGCCAAGGTAATATGATCATGTGTGCAAGATGCTAAAGGGCAGTTAGTCAGTGCATGGGTTGTCTTTGGAATCAGAGACAGGAATGGTGGGGTGATGAGCACACAATGTCTATATACAACATAGTAAGTGTCTGAGGCACCAGAGCTTTAGAACCACACTACTTGGGTTCAAATCCTGCTTTTGCCAAGTACTAGACTTAGGGCACATAGTTTATATTCTGTGCCTCAGTTTCTTCATCTTTGAAATAGGGAAAAATTTAAGAGTACCTACGTTTACAGTCTTGTTGTAAAGATGAGATAAAATAATTGATACAAAGAGTCTGGCACAATGCCTAATATATATTAAGCACTCAAATGTTAGCTAAGATTATTATATACTTTTTCATGATACCAGTTATTTAAACTCCCTCAACCTCAATGTCCTCATCTGTCAAATAGGGAACTGATTTTAGCAATGACACCTATAAAGTTGCGTGTATGATCCAGAATATGATATTATGTACTCACTCAATCTAATATATGTTTTCTTAATTCTTTGAAAGTGAGAAGGGAAACTGAGCTGGTAGTTGCTTTGCAATTATCTAGGATCGCAGCTGCAGTCAACATGGTGGTAAATTAGTTTCCTAGGGCAGCCATGACACATTACCACAAACTAGATGGCTTAAAACAATAGAAATTTAGCCCCTCTCAATTTTGGAGGCCAGGATTCCAGAGTCAAGGTTGCAGCAGAGCCATGTTCCCTCTGAAGGCCTTGGAGGAGAATCCTTCCTTGACTCTTCCAGCTTCTGGTGGTTCCTGGTGTTCTTTGGTCTATGGCTGCATAAGTCCAATCTCTGCCCCTGTCTTCACATGGTCATCTTCCCTATGTGTGCCTCTTTCCAATCTCTGTCTCCTTTCTCTTATAAAGACACCAGTGATTGGATTTAGAGTCCACCCCAAATCGAGTATAATTTCATCTGGAGATCCTAAACTAATTACATCTGTAAAGACTTTATTTTCAAATAAAGTCACATTCTGAGGTTCTGGGTGGAAATTAATTTGGGGAAGTGCACTATAGTATTCAACCCACTACAGTGGTGGTATTTGCAAATGCCTCCAATTCCGTGCCATTTATCCTATTTTCACTTCAACCCATTTACTCAACCCACATTTTGGGAGTAACTACTTTGTGTCAGACCCAGGGACACAAAGGTAGTTCCTTAAAAGAGTTCATAATATTTTGAGAAAGATGCACACTAAATAGGTCTCTGGAACTATAGTGACAGAGAGGAAAAAAGTGGTGTTTTA
This sequence comes from Hyperoodon ampullatus, assembly GCF_949752795.1. Classification (NCBI taxonomy): domain Eukaryota; kingdom Metazoa; phylum Chordata; class Mammalia; order Artiodactyla; family Ziphiidae; genus Hyperoodon; species Hyperoodon ampullatus. The sequence goes on along the minus strand of NC_136924.1, from coordinate 17,096,179 downwards.
CCCATAAGTGGTTAGAGAGGGCTCCCTGAAGGAAGTAAAACCTGCAGCTGTCACGAGTTCTTTACTCATTTACTCAAAGTACCTATGTCAGATGAAGGTATATGAGGGTAAAGAAGAAAACGGACTTGGCCAGACAGGCCACTCTTTCCCTCTGGATTACACAGAACTAGGCAACTTATTGGGTGCCCAACCAACTTACTTCAAATATTAATAGAATTGCATCCAAAATTCTAGGCAAATGAATATCAATGGATAACAAATTAGAACTCTGGATTGTAACATTTAATTTAAAATAGAGCATTGACCTTGAGTCTTCTGAGAAATACATGTATATTTAAAATGGGGAAGTATATTTCAAAATGTATCTGTTTCTGATTATTAATTCACTAAAACAGAATGTCACTGATTTCTGAATTATTTGTTTAATTGATAACAGATTGCCACAATACATGGTGATATTTAAGCTCTCTTTATGGTTGTGTTTCTTTTAAGGGGATTTTTTTTATAAATCTAATTTCATAAATATAATAGTTTAAAATACTCCCCTGCAGCTAAGTGGTAACTGAAACCTAGATGTTAACTTGTCATTGCACCTCGTTTTGCGAGAATAACTTCAGAGGTGCAAAAACACTTATTTTCAGCGCTTGGAATGTGACAAATGTGTTATCTCTAGACTTTGTGAAGTTCACCCCCACCTCCTCCTATCCCACCTAGATTCTTGGTGAGTGTAGGTGTTATGTTTTCTATGATAGAGGCTGTGTCCTCAGACAAAAGCATATGTGCAAGGTGTGTCACAGGATTCTATTTTATTTCTACAACAACCACTTCTCCTGGGAGCTGGCTTAGGCTCTGTCACTCCAAAACCAAGCTCTGGAGCTATACTGAAGATGCCTTTGCTTTCAGAAAGCCCTGGTATCTCTAAAGAGTAATTTTTAATCTGCGGTAGTTAAACAGAGGGGACTGACATTGAACGAACTGTGAAGCAGGTAAAATTTTTCATCATCCTCTTGCTTCCCTTTGCTCTACACACAATATCTGAATAGGCAAGTGGAACACAAAGATTTTCAAAGAGGGTCAATAAATACTTAAAACTTGTAAGCCTTTTTTTGTTTTAAGAATAAGAAAATGGTAAGGAAACAATATGGCTGCCATGAAAAATAAATGCAACAATGACATCTTATTGCTTCCAAGAGCAAGCAGAGTTTTCACAACTGTCCTTCAAAGCCCAGTTTTACCTATCCAATCTTCAGTCGTAGCTATCTTTAAGATTCCTTTAAAATATGATAAAAGATATGGCCCTTCTCATCAAAACAATGCATAAGTACAATTTACAAATGTTTTCAGTGGATTTTTGGTAGATCCCCATCTCCCTTCCCTAGGAACCAAGCCCATTCTCCTACCATCTTTAGGCTCAGACCCACACTCTCAGACTGAAATGTGGTGGAGGGTTAGGGTGGCAGTTATACTTCTCCCCTTCCACGTCAGACTAGCTTCTGAATGTCTTCTTCCAAGTTGTCACTCTACAGACAGACCCATTGATCCTTTTTATTTTAGGGGTTTGCCTGTCAATCACTGTGGGAAAACACTGTGGGGAAACAATAGCAAGATTCCAAAAATAACAATAAGGCAGTTAAAAAGCTTAACTCTTCAAAGGCCCTCACTCCCTTGCTGAGAGGGTTATAGGATGGCTGCTGCCAGATTTTTTCCTTTCAAGATGGATCTTTTCTGGTGAACTTGTTGGTTGAATTCTTTCTCCTTCTTTCTAGGAAAAACTCAAAGTGTTTTGAAAGTTATCCTGGGAGTAGGTTCTCAAGTAGATAGTTTGCATCCCTCAGCTCCTGTGGACTGGGTGAGCACTATTTAATGGCTCTGGGGATTTTCTCACTACACAGAATCCTTGATCTTTTCCCTAAGGGATAGATAAGTGTCATGCATTTCTTACAAAAGAAAGTCAATGATTTTTAAGAACATTGTAAGGGCATCTTTATGGAAAGAGTTCATTCATTCAAAAAACAATGTAGGGCTTCCCTGGTGGCGCAGTGGTTGAGAATCCGCTTGCCGATGCAGGGGACACGGGTTTGTGCCCCGGTCCAGGAAGATCCCACATGCCGTGGAGCGGCTAGGCCCCGTGAGCCATGGCCGCTGAGCCTGCGCGTCCGGAGCCTGTGCTCCGCAACGGGAGAGGCCACAACAGTGAGAGGCCCGCGTACCAGAAAACAAAAACAAAAACAAAAAACAATGTAATATGCTCATGAACTAAAAGAGAAAGTTGCAGCTTGGGAATACAAAAATGATTTAAAAAGAAAACTACCCTTAAGGAGCTCACAACCAAAATTTTCATTGTTTTCCTATCTTTTCTGTCTTACATTCTTCTCTCACTCAACTTCATTGTGTTGCAGCCTGAGTATTTCTTCAGATTTATTGGATTATTTTGAGTTCTAAAAAAAAGATGCTCACCACTCTGAGCATCATTGTTTAGGCTCCTTTCCTCCATAACTCCCCTATCTACAGTTGCCAGATCCAGCAATAAAATAACATAGGACACTCAGTTCAATTTGATTTTCAGATAAACAGCAAATAATTTTTTAGCATGAGGATGTCCCAAATGTTGCATGAGACATACTTATACTAAAAAATGATTGTTTATCTGATTCTGACTTACCTGGGCATCTTGTATTTTATCTGGTAACGCTACCCCTACCCCAACCCATCTCTATAAAATATGTTAGCATTTAAGTTTAGTGACATCAACAGATTTGAAGAGTGTCTTCTTTATTCTATAATCCTGATCACAGAGGGAAATGGTAAAGGCTCCCTAGGAAACCATCCCGGCCAGGCTGCACTGACTTGCTCCCATCTGACACCCACCGACCCTTTCAGCTGAACGGGACACCTCAGCCACTGCAACCCCACATAATACTGGTAGTGTCTGGAGAACGTTTGTTTTCTTCCCTTTATCTCACTGATGTGAATTTTTTACTTTGTTTTTCAACAGAACAAATCCTGTAGGTCTAGTTTGCCTATCACCTGTCCTGGGTCTAGATTTGTCTTTTACTTTCTGAAAGGAAACTAAATGAGGATAATGTTGGTAATTACCGAGCACAGATTCTCCAGATTCTCTGTGGCAACAATGCAGGAAAGACTAAAGTCTATAAATAACTTAAACCTAACTTAAAAAAATTTTTTTTATTAGTTTCTGCTTTATAACAAAGTGAATCAGTTATACATATACATCTGTTCCCATATCCCTTCCCTCTTGCGTCTCCCTCCCTCCCACCCTCCCTATCCCACCCCTCCAGGCGGTCACAAAGCACCGAGCTGATCTCCCTGTGCTATGCGGCTGCTTCCCACTAGCTATCTACCTTACGTTTGGTAGTGTATTTATGTCCATGCCTCTCACTCGCTTTGTCACAGCTTACCCTTCCCCCCCATAACCTCAAGTCCATTCTCTAGTAGGTCTGTGTCTTTATTCCTGTTAAACCTAACTTTTAACCTTCTCCTCTAAAAAGCAAAGAAGAACATCATAGGCAGAACAACTGATTTGGATGTCATTTCCATTGTTTCACCTGCTTACAATCTGGTAGGATTTAGCAGGGCTCAAGTGAAGCCCGAGATTTTGGATTAGCTCCTCTCTTGACAGAATTGGCTGTTCTGAGCACAACAGATACCATAGTTATCACAGAGAGAGGTGAACACCAAATATGTAGTTTATTTAATGCAGCGCTTTTACAGGTAGAGTATCATGCCAACGGATATCATTTTGTAATCTAAACGTAACTGTAATTGAAATACGTTATCACTATAATATCTGAAATCAGCCATTTCCATGGTAGTTTAACATGCAGCTGCTTTGAAATGTGCTTGCAGACTAGCAAAATGTCAGAGCCACTTTCAAAGGAAGCTGTCTTCTGGGACATCATTTATTCTTGCTCATAACTTTAATACGATTACCTCCCACTGTAGTGAACTGATTTTCTATAACATTCTAAAGAGATGTGGTCCACAGAAAAAGCTGGAATATTTCCAGTTAGGATGGCCATCTCTGAGATAGGTAACAGAGACTGAAAAATTCCATGACACCCATATCCTGGGTCCATTGTTAGATTAATTAAACAAGGAGGCCATTAGATGAGGCCTCAACAGCCTACATAAGCAAACGAAAACCTAAGAATGTAAATTCCTCATGCTTAAGAAATAGAAACCTAAGGACAACAAATCACAAACAGTCAACTAGGCTTGTCCCAAAGAATGCTTACACTGTAGTTAGTCAAAGAATTGCCTTGCTTTGCTTCTTCCTTTTCTCTATAAAATTCTTTCCCGAGGCTCCTGTAGTTGGAGCACTTCTCACCACTTTTGGTTTGTTGCTGCCTGGTTTCAATGGACTTTTGATCAAATAAACTCTTAACGTGTAATATGCCTCAGTTTTTCTTTTAACACCATAAAGAAGTCATTTATGGACCTGACATTTGGCTGCACAGAGAAATGGGGTGTCAACCAGATGATTATTGCCCAAGAGCATAATCTAAAATAGGAGGGCTGTTTGTACTACTGGTATGAAAACCCCACTTTTTAGGGAAACACAAAAGGGCTCTATAGTTCTGAAATCTGCATGTGACTTTTTAGGGATTAAGGAAAAGTTCAGAGAACTTGCAAACAGCTTAAAACTTTCAAATGAGGCTGTTCTAACCTACAAGTAAATCAGAATGAGAAAGCTTTTAGGGCAGTCAAAGAGTTCTCAGGCCTGAGACTTGAGGCATTAAGGATCTTGCCTTGTAACCTGATTAAGAAATGCCCCTGCCTGTATGTCTTATCTGCTGCTCAGGAGAAGTCACATTGCTTTTAATTATTTCTGATTTAGGCCTGGCTGGGGGTGGATCTGTACTGTTTTGATTATATCTGCTGGTTCTGATGATCTCATTACTTTGTTAATTAAATTTTTAGCTTATTTTAATCTTCCTTTAATAGTTCACTTTTAACGATGGGGAAGAGGAAGTAGCACCTCAGAGAATAGTGTCTGCCCGAAAGGTATTTCTGCAGCCTTCCTTCCTATGTTTCAAATTATATCCTCTTGTCAGGCCTGCCAGAGAACCCTAAAGACCCAGGTTAAAAATATTCATCCAGGGGACTTCCCTGGTGGTCCAGTGGTTAAGAATCCCCGCTTCTACTTCAGGGGACACGGGTTTGATCTCTGGTCAGGGAACTAAGATCCTGCATGCTACGCCGTGTGGAAAAAAAAAAAATCCATCCAGGTAATTTAGGAAGACCATAGACTAAATTACACTTCTGGGGAGAAGTGCAAATAGCCCTAAAGCTCTAGAAACTGCCAGAAAAAAAAAATGCCCCAGAGGCTGTTCATGGCAAGGTCTCCAGCAAGTGCTATTGTCCCTACTGTTCTTCCCTTTCTGCTTCTTCCTCCCTCCCTCCCTCATCATTCAGTTTCATTTGGGAATTATCTCTTCATATCCTTTGCCCATTTCATGTATGTGTGTGTGTGCTGAATTGGTTTTTCTGTGTTGTTTATCATATTGAGATATAATGCTAGCTCGCTATTTGATCTCTTCAGGCAGAGGACAGGCTCTGAAAGGAATCTTTTTAGGTGCGATGATCTACTAGCCACCTAATTCTTGCCACTTTATGTAATGTTAATGCAGGATATATGCCACTGGACACTGGCTCTTTTAGGTGAATGGGAAACAGAAAATGCCAGCTCTTTATTCATTCTTTCTAAGCCAACCCATCAAGAATATCAACACTGGGGACTTCCCTGGTGGGGCATTGGTGAGCTCCCAATGCAGGGGACCCGGGTTCGATCCCTGGTCAGGGAACTAGACCCCACATGCATGCCATAACTAAGAGTTCGCATGCCACAACTAAGGAGCCGGTGAGCTGCAACTAAGGAGCCCTGGAGCCGCAACTAAGGAGCCCGCCTGCTGCAACTAAGACCCCATGCAACGAAAGAAAGAAAGAAAGAAAGAAAGAAAGAAAGAAAGAAAGCCAACTCTGTTAAACCTTAAAAAATATTTTTGCTTAGTTGTCATTAGTCTTTTTCCTTTTGTTCGTTGTGGGCTTTGGTGGCTAGAAGTTTTAAAGTTTCATGCAGTCATATCTATGCTTCTAATTAGGACGTATTTCCACATCAGAGTTTCTTGCAATTCCTGCTTTAAAAACCACTGTGAATATAAATTTTAAAATATGCAATTAAGAATAAAAACAGTTTAGGGCTTCCCTGGTGGCGCAGTGGTTGAGAGTCCGCCTGCCGATGCAGGGGACACGGGTTCGTGCCCCGGTCCGGGAAGATCCCACATGCCGCGGAGCGGTGGGGCCCGTAAGCCATGGCCGCTGAGCCTGCGCGTCCAGAGCCTGTGCTCCACAATGGGAGAGGCCACAACAGTGAGAGGCCCACATACCGCAAAAAAAAAAGAAGAATAAAAACAGTTTAAAGATAATATGTAACTATATATTATCTATATGATTATATGTATTATATATACATAATTATATATTTTATATACATAATTATAATATATAATATAACTATAATAGCTCAAACCAGCACAGTGTTTCCTGGTGTTTAGCAGTATGACAATGGACTAACAGAGTCAGGAACTTGCTTGTCTGATCTCTAACCGTATGCCTGTTGTGCATACTTGGCGTTCTGTAGGAAACTCTAAGAACCTTCCTTTTTCTTTTTCCCTTCTTTCCCAAAAAAGTCAGTCCTAAAGAAGTAGAATTGAGCAAGGTAGACATGAGTTTTAGGGCAGAGTTGGGGGCTGGAGAGCTGGAGTGCTCCAGAGGTTATGTCAGAGCACAAGTGGAATAGGGATTTCCCTGGCGGTCCAGTGGTTAAGACTCTGCGCTTCCAGTGCAGGGGGCACAGGTTCAATCCCTCGGTCAGAGAACTAAGATCCCACATGCAAAAACAAAAAAACAGAGCTTGAATGGAATGAGGAGGATGTATATCACCCTTCACTTAATACTTGTAATTGTTAGCTCAAGGTCCATGGCAGGGGAGAATATTTCATGTTCTTATCAAGAAGCTAATTATTTAATAGGAAGACTTTGTTATTTAGGTTTCTATTGGTTGCAAGGGATAATGACAAGTTAAATTAGCTTAAGCAAAAAATGGAACTTACTGGAAGACTGGAGATCTCTCACCAAATCTAAGGAGAAGGTGAATAACCAAGTCACAGGAAAGGCCAGAATACAGTCGAGTCCTCTGGAGCAACTCAAGTTGGGAGCTTAAATATCCTTAGGTTGTTCTCTATGCCTTTCATGTCTGTTTCTCTTCTCTCTCTCTCTGTATTCTTCACACATAGAAGGAAAAATGACTGCCAAAGGATTCATGATTTTACTTGCAACACATACAACTGCAGGAGAAAGACTACCAGTTCCAGTGTTTCCAGGTCCCCAAATCCCTGTGAATGGAGCCCTTGGCCAACTCAGGCACCCAGTCATGGCTGCTCCTACAGCAGTGGAGCCCTGGGAGAATAAGGAAATGAGGGAGTATTTGAGGGATTTCCCAGAACAGAAATGCTGTGTAGATAACCCCTAATTATTTAGTATGTAGACATTCCTACTTATCTCCATCTCTTAGGGGTATAGGTGATCAGTTTTGCTTTAAACTTATCCTGAGTTAGCTCTGTTCTCTGCAAAGGACTATACTCAACTCTGGTGGTGAACTCAGGAGAAGGACAACATGTATAGAAGTGAGAATTTCTCAGTTAGTATGTTGCCTTCTGTGTTACATGGAGTCTATAAGAGATTGTCAAAAGTGAGATGACAAAGTGTAAGCCTATTTTTAATGAATAAATTCTACCAGTTACTTTCCAAAAAGATTTCCTATAACCACGTGAGCACTGGACATCATTAACCTTTTTAATATTCATCAATCTGATAGGTGTTAAATGGCATATTGTTTTGCATTTTTCTGACTACTGGTAAGATTGGTATCTTCTACTATATTTATTATCCACTTAACTTTGTTCTCTAATACATTTCCTGTTCCTATATTTTGCCTATTTTTCTCTCAGTTTTTTTTCAACTTGTAGTAGTTCTTTGTGTGAAGATATTAATTTATTACATTTTAATTTTTTATTATATATTTAATATTAGTAATAATCTCTTCGGGTAATGATCCCTGGTGGTCCAGTTGTTAGGGCTCTGCGCTCCCACTGCAGGGGGCACCGGTTTGATCTCTGGTTGGGAAACTAAGATCCTACATGCCACATGGCACAGCCAAAAATAAATAAATTAAAAAATTTTTTTTAAATCTCTTTTTTGTCACATCACCATTTTTTTTTAACCTATCATTTGTATCAGCTTTGTTTATGATGTTTCTTATACTGAAACTTTTTTTTTTTTTGTCAGATGTGTTCATCTTTTCTTTATGGATGCTTATCTTCCTGACTTACTTAAGAAAGTTTTCCCACCCATCCCTACTCTTGTGGATCTATCTGCAGATTTTTAAACTTTTCTTCTACTGGTTTTTATTTTAGTAATGTAGTCCAAGTGGATTTTATTTTGTATATAATGGAGAAGTCTAACTCGCAGCTGGAAAGCCATTATTCAGGACTATAGAAAATAAATAAATCCCCACCTCTCCAAACATACCCCTCAGAGTAGTACACATTTGATGTTAACCTTAGACTTTTTCCTATGCACGTGTAATCCTTTGATACTTGTGTGTGTGTGTTTGTTTATATGTACACACACATACATACACAAATAAATACTACATGTTTACCATGATGTTTTTATTTTGTTCTTCTTCAGTTTGCTTTCTTTACTTAAAATGCTGCAGAAGAACTCCAAACCAGTAGTATAAGGCTCTACCTCATTCTTTTAAAAGGCATTCTTTTAAAAGCATGCTATCTTAAGAATTGACAAACCTGACTCATTAAGCCATAGCCAATTAACTGTTCCCAGATGAAGAAGTCCCCAGGGTAAAATCTTCAGCCGCCCTAGCTCTCCAGGTCCTGCTCTGAAGGGTGAGCTCAAATCTCTGCAAAGTTCTTTACTCAACTCCCCGAGGACAGAGTCACAATATCTACCACGATAAAAAGGGCAACCTTCTACCGTGCCACCTTCCATCAGTCAGTCAGCTCCACAGTCTCTCAACATTCTGCGTTTGCATGCTTGCTTCGTAATGAGTTGCAGATCTGACTTCTCTGTTTAACACCCTGCATGAAAAGGGAGCATTTAAAGCACCACTATTCTATTGCTGACCTTTTTTGGTGCTTTTTAATCTATGGGAGGTTTGGGGGTAGATACAGTTAAAAATAACTGAAGACTCCTGCAATATTTATTGATCTCTCATCAATCTTTGATTCCATAGACAGGTACCACTTAACCAAGCCATATGATTCTGATATTGATTCAAGGTTTTTAATCTTCCCTTAGAGCTTTTACTGCCACAGAATCTCAAGCAGGGTTCACTCATTCCTCAAATACGTATTGATGCCACTGTTTACCAAGCACTGTGTTAAGAGCTATGGATATACTGGTGAGCAAAATAGTCACAATGCTGGGTAGTTATGGATTGCTTTGAACAAATTCTAATCCCAAATGTGATTAAAAACATTCTTTGTCTTCAACTGTCCTTTGAAGCATCTATTTAAATATTTGATGCAGATTTAGCCTCCCTTATGTCTTCCTGCCATAAGAAACAGCCAGCTCAGCATCTTTTCCTATTGAAAAGGGAAGGTATTTCATGCCATAGGCACCACCACAACACTTTTCAAATAATTTTTGTCTGAATAGTTTAGTGTCTTTTTAATAGAACCAATATTGTTGATATGGGTTAAAGATGATTTGGTGTTCAAGAAACATTTTCTGAGCCCTTACTATATGTAAGACACACTATTCTAGGATCTAGACCCAGAGGCTCTTTTTTGTGCCATGAACCCCTTTAGCTTAGGTCTATGAAGTCCTTCTCAGAACAATATTTTTTATAAATTCATAAATTAAAATACATTGCGCTGAAAAGAAAACCAATTGCCCTATACCTTGGTTAACAATGTTAATTCATTTCTATAAGCCCAGCTGTCTTTAAATTTTTAAAAAAACTGTTAATTTTAATGGGAAAATTTATTATGTATTACATCTTACATTCTAACCTAAGACACGCAAACAATTTTCAAAGATTTAAATATATATAGGATATATATCCTATATATCCACACACACACATATGTAATAAAAGTAAGTTTGTATGAGCAATAATAAAGAATTTGAAAGTAAGCAAACAAGTAATCCAGTGAAGGTTTACTGTATTCACCAAAGGAAGAAGAGATGACTGGTTAGTGGGTGGTACATTGGGTTGGCCAAAAAGTTCGTTCAGATTTTTCCATGAGATGGTATGAAATACCCGAGCGAACTTTTCGGCCAACCCAATATGTACAAGGAAGGAGTGAGGGAGTTTGGCATTGGAAAGCTCATTATGCTTTGTGCACTATTTTCTTCACAGACTTTTTGATCTTTTGGGAGCTCATTATTATCGAGGTCAAATTTTACTTAAAATAAGCTTAAAAATTTATCTCTAGAGCAAAAAATAAAAGCAAAACACATGCACACAACAGACCCAAGTGTTGTAAGAAATGAAGATGCTATGTCTTCACCTCTTGCTTGGTATCCACAGGCAAAGCAAACATATTTGCCTTCATCCAAATAGGGCAATTTGTTCCAATATAAATTTGTTCCCCATAATACTCTGACTACAAAAAAACTCTTTCTTTGCCTGAGATCATAATACACAGTTTCTAGTACTGCATGTATTTAGTGTGTTTTGGGTGAAACTTTTCTTTATACTGGGCATAAAACAAAGTTGCCCAAAAGTGATATGAGTTTTTTAAGAATTATATTGGCAAAAAGTCATTAACTGAACATTCATTTAGTGAGGTACATCTGTTATTAGCTATTAGCAGATTATTCTATAGACAAAACTTGAGGATCCATGGATTCAGCTGGGGTTAAAAAGAAAAACTGAACAAAACAGACACAAATCCCTGCCTCTCAGGAGCTTATATTTCTCACAGTCTACACAGATGATAATTCCGTTCACAGGGTCAATTTGTTCAGCTCACAGAAGGTGCCTTTTGTCCCTTATTTATGGCCCCATCACAGCACAGTTTTCCACAAAATCAAAGTCCCAAGGAAATACAGCTATCCCATTAAAGGTCTGTTTACTTAGATGTTTACTATATCCTCCAAAATCTTCCATACTGATCTCTCTTTGTTGCTGCTTGATCTAGGTCAAGGATAGGCAAAGTATTGCCCAAGGGCTAAATCCATTACCTCCTGTTTTTTTATGGGATCACAGCCATGCTCACGTTGTTGATGGCTGCTTCTACACTACAATAGCAGAGTTGAATACATGTGACAAAAGATCCTCTGGCCCACAAAGTCAAAAATATGTACTATCTAGCTCTTTATTTTAAAAAGTTTGCCCATCCTGATCTAGATTTCTAGAGTTTCAAGTATTATTGAATATTTGAGCAGATCTAAAGAAGCTTCTTAAGAGATGTGGCCATGGTTATATATTTTCTTATAGCTCTCTTTTTTTAAAAAAATTTATTTATTATTTATTTTATTTATTTTGGCTGTGCGGGGTCTTAGTTGCGCCATGCGGACTCTTAGTTGTGGCATGCATGTGGGATCTAGTTCCCTGACCGGGGATGGAACCCCTGCATTGGGAGCACAGAGTCTTACCCACTGGACCACCGGGGAAGTGCCCTTTCTTATAGCTCTCTTATAAAGCAAATAAGGAATAGAGCGCCTTAGGAATGGATCTTCAGTTTTTAATTTTTATAATGATACCAAAATTCTCATTGCCCTGGTGCTTAATGGGTGTAACTTTTTTTTTTTTTTCAAAATGTCTCTTAATTATTTTTTTAAATTTATTTATTTATTTTTGGCTGCATTGGGTCTTTGTTTCTGCGCATGGGCTTTCTCTAGTTGTGGCGAGCAGGGGCTACTCTTCACTGTGGTGCACGGGCTTCTCATTGCGGTGGCTTCTCTTGTTGCAGAGCACGGGCTCTAGGCGTGTGGGCTTCAGTAGTCATAGCAGCCTGGCTCAGTAGTTGTGGCTCGCGGGCCCTAGAGTGCAGGCTCAGTAGTTGTGGCGCACGGGCTTAGTTGCTCCGCGACATGTGAGATCTTCCTGGACCAGGGCTCGAACCGGTGTTCTCTGTATTGGCAGATGGATTCTTAACCCCTGAACCACAAGGGAAGCCCTAGGTGTAACTCTTAATATGCTTAAAACTCTTGGGTGATTTCCTAATTCTTTGGATAAGATTAACATCTTATTTTTTTATTTTTATTTTTTTCTGTGGTACGCGGGCCTCTCACTGTTGTGGCCTCTCCTGTTGCAGAGCACAGGCTCCAGATGCGCAGGCTCAATGGCCATGGCTCACGGGCCCAGCCGCTCCGCGGCATGTGCGATCTTCCCAGACCGGGGCACAAACCCGTGTCCCCTGCATCGGCAGGCGGACTCTCAACCACTGCGCCACCAGGGAAGCCCAAGATTAACATCTTAAATGCACCTTAAATGAAATTTACAAGGTGCCTCAGGTTCTAGCCTCACATACTTTTCCAGTCTTACCTTTGGTCTCTCTCTTACTCTCCCTGTCAGGACCACAGGATTCTGCTTTGGGCAAACCTGTGTCCTCTTTATAAATTCGTTTCACTAGTCTGGAGAGCAATTCTCCTCCCCTCAGGTCCCATCCAGGTTACTTCGTACTCCTTTTCAGATCTCTGACGTTTTGCTGCTGTAGGAAAGACTATTCTGATTGTCTTTCTGTCCCATCATCTAAGTTAGACTTTCATAGTGCCTGTATTTCTATTTCACACCGATTTTCAAAATGGCAAATATATACTTACTTACACTATTTACTTAATTTCAGTATTCCTACCACATTCCATAAAGTGTGGGACAGGTCTGTTCTGTTTGTGGATGGATCTTCAGGGCTTAGCCAGTACCTTATTAATATATTTTTTAACATCTTTATTGGAGTATAATTGCTTTACAATGGTGTGTTAGTTTCTGCTTTATAACAAAGTGAATCAGCTATACATATACATATGTACCCATATCTCCTCCCTCTTGCGTCTCCCTCCCACCCTCCCTATCCCACCCCTGTAGGTGGTCACAAAGCACCGAGCTGATCTCCCTGTGCTATGCGGCTGCTTCCCACTAGCTATCTAGTTTACGTTTGGTAGTGTATATATGTCCATGCCTCTCTCTCGCTTTGTCACAGCTTACCCTTCCCCCTCTCCATGCCCTCAAGTCCATTCCCTACGTCTGCGTCTTCATTCCTGTCCTGGCCCTAGGTTCTTCAGAACCTTTTGTTTAGATTCCATATATATGTGTTAGCGTATGATATTTGTTTTTTTCTGACTGACTTCAGTCTGTATGACAGACTCCAGGTCCATCAACCTCACTACAAATGATTCAACTTAGTTTCTTTCTATGGCTGAGTAATATTCCACTGTATATGTGTGCCACATCTTCTTTATCCATTGATCTGTCGATGGACACTTAGGTTGCTTCCATGTCCTGGCTATTGTAAATAGAGCTGCAATGAACATTGTGGTATATGACTCTTTTTGAATCATGGTTTTCTCAGGGTATATGCCTCATAGTGGGATTGCTGGATCGTATGGTAGTTCTATTTTTAGTTTTTTAGGGAACCTCCATACTGTTCTCCATAGTGACTGTATCAGTTTACATTCCCACCAACAGTGCAAGAGGGTTCCCTTTTCTCCACACCCTCTCCAGCATTTATTTTTTGTAAATTTTTTGATGATGGCCATCTGACCTGTGTGAGGCGATACCTCCTTGTAGTTTTGTTTTGCATTTCTCTAGTGATTAGTGATGTTGAGCATCCTTTTATGTGTTTGTTGACAATCTGTATATCTTCTTTGGAGAAATGTCTGTTCAGCTGTTCTACCCATTTTTGGATTGGGTTGTTTGTTTTTTTGTTATTGAGCTTCACGAGCTGCTTGTAAATTATGGAGATTAATCCTTTGTCAGTTGCTTCATTTGCAAATATTTTCTCCCATTCTGAGGGTTGTCTTTTCGTCTTATTTATGGTTCCCTTTGCTGTGCAAAAGCTTTTAAGTTTCATTAGGTCCCATTTGTTTATTTTTGTTTTTATTTCCATTTCTCTAGGAGGTGGGTCAAAAAGGATGTTGCTGTGATTTATGGCATAGAGTGTTCTTCCTATGTTTTCTTCTAAGAGTTTTATGGTGTCCGGTCTTACATTTATGTCCCGAATCCATTTTGAGTTTATTTTTGTGTATGGTGTTAGGGAGTGTTCTAATTTCATTCTTTTACATGTAGCTCTCCAGTTTTCCCAGCACCACTTATTGAAGTGGCTGTCTTTTCTCCATTGTATATTCTTGCCTCCTTTATCAAAAATAAGGTGACCGTATGTGTGTGGGTGTATATCTGGGCTTTCTATCCTGTTCCATTGATCTATATTTCTGTTTTTGTGCCAGTACCATGCTGTCTTGATTACTGTAGCTTTGTATTATACTCTGAAGTCCAGGAGCCTGATTCCTCCAGCTCCGTTTTTCTTTCTCAAGATTGCTTTGGCTATTCGGGGTCTTTTGTGTTTCCATACAGATTGTGAAATTTTTTGTTCTAGGTCTGTGAAAAATGCCATGGTGGTTTGATAGAGATTGCATTGAATGTGTAGATTGCTTTGGGTAGTATAGTCATTTTCACAATGTTGATTTTTCCAGTCCAAGAACATGGTATATCTCTGATCTGTTTGTATCATCTTTAATTTCTTTCATCAGTGCCTTATAGTTTTCTGCGTACAGGTCTTTTGTCTCTTTAGGTAGGTTTATTCCTAGGTATTTTATTCTTTTTGTTGCAGTGGTAAATGGGAGTGTTTACTTAATTTCTCTTTCAGATTTTTCATCATTGGTGTATAGGAATGCAAGAGATTTCTGTGCATTAATTTTGTATCCCACCACTTTACCAAATTCATTGATTCGCTCTTGTAGTTTTCTGGTAGTGTCTTTAGGATACTCTATGTATAGTATCCTGTCATCTGCCAACAGTGGCAGCTTTACTTCTTCTTTTCTGATTTGGATTCCTTTTATTTCCTTTTCTTCTCTGATTGCTGTGGCTAAAACTTCCAAAGCTATGTTGAATAAGAGTGGTGAGAATGGGCAACCTTGTCTTGTTCCTGATCTTAGAGGAAATGGTTTCAGTTTTTCATCATTGACAGCGATGTTGGTTGTGGGTTTGTCATGTATGGCCTTTATTATGTTGAGGAAAGTTCCCTCTATGCCTACTTTCTGGAGGGTTTTTATCACAAATGGGTGTTGAATTTTGTCAAAAGCATTTTCTGCATCTATTGAGATGATCATATGGTTTTTCTCCTTCAATTTGTTAATATGGTGTATCACATTGATTGATTTGCATATATTGAAGAATCCTTGCATTCCTGGAATAAACTCCACTTGATCAAGGTGTATGATCCTTTTAATGTGCTGCTGGATTCTGTTTGCTAGTATTTTATTGAGAATTTTTACATCTATGTTCATCAGTGATATTGGCCTTTAGTTTTCTTTCTTTGTGACGTCATTGTCTGCTTTTGGTATCAGGGTGATGGTGGCCTTGTAGGATGAGTTTGGGAGTGTTCCTCCCTCTCTATTTTGGAAGAGTTTGAGAAGGATGGGTGTTAGCTCTTCTCTAAATGTTTGATAGAATTCGCCTGTGAAGCCATCTGGTCCTGGGCTTTTGTTTGTTGAAAGATTTTTAATCACAGTCTCAATTTCAGTGCTTGTGATTGGCCTGTTTAAATTTTCTATTTCTTCCTGGTTCAGTCTCGGAACGTTGTGCATTTCTTCCAGATTGTCCATTTTATTGGCATATAGTTGCTTGTAGTAATCTCTCGTGATCCTTTGTATTTCTGCAGTGTCAGTTGTCACTTCTCCTTTTTCGTTTCTAATTCTATTGATTTGTCTTCTCCCTTTTCTCTTGATGAGTCTGGCTAATGGTTTATCAATTTTGTTTATCTTCTCAAAGAACCAGCTTTTACTTTTATTGATCTTTGCTATAGTTTCCTTCATTTCTTTTTCATTTATTTCTGATCTGGTCTTTATGATTTCTTTCCTTCTGGTAACTTTGGGGTTTTTTTCTTCTTCTTTCCCTAATTGCTTCAGGTGTAAGGTTAGGTTGTTTTTTTTGAGATGTTTCTTGTTTCTTGAGGTAAGATTGTATTGCTATAAGCTTCCCTCTTAGAATGGCTTTTGCTGCATCCCATAGTTTTGGATCGTTATGTTTTCATTGTCATTTGTTTCTAGGTATTTTTTGATTTCCTCTTTGATTTCTTCAGTGATTCTTGGTTATTTAGTAGTGTATTGTTTAGCCTCCATGTGTTTGTAGTTTTTTACAGTTTTTTTTTCCTGTAATTGATATCTAGTCTCATAGCGTTGTGGTCAGAAAAGATACTTGATACGATTTCAATTTTCTTAAATTTACCAAGGCTTGATTGTGAGCCAAGATATGATCTTTCCTGGAAAATGTTCCATAAGCACTTGTGAAGAAAGTTTATTCTGTTGTTTTTGGATGGAAGGTCCTATAAATATCAATTAAGTCCATCTTGTTTAATGTATCATTTAAAGCTTTTGTTTCCTTATTTATTTTCATTTTGGATGATCTGTCCATTGGTGAAAGTGGGGTGTAAAAGTCCCCTACTATGATTGTGTTGCTGTCAATTTCCCCTTTTATGGCTGTTAGCATTTGTCTTATGTATTGAGTGCTCCTATGTTGGGTGCATAAATATTTACAATTTTTACATCTTCTTCTTGGATTGATCCCTTCATCATTATGTAGTGTCCTTCTTTGTCTCTTGTAATAGTCTTTATTTTAAAGACTGTTTTGTCTGATATGAGACTTGCTACTCCAACTTTCTTTTGATTTCCATTTGCATGGAATATCTTTTTCCATCCCCTCACTTTCAGTCTGTATGTGTCCCTAGGTCTGAAGTGGGTCTCTTGTAGACAGCATATGTACGGGTCTTGTTTTTGTATCCATTCAGCCAGTCTATGTCTTTTGGTTGGAGCATTTAATCTATTTATATTTAAGGTAGTTATCGATATGTATATTCCTATTACCATTTTCTTAACTGTTCTGGGTTTGTTATTGTAGGTCTTCTCCTTCTCTTGTGTTTCCTGCCTAGAGAAGTTCCTTTAGCGTTTGTTGTAAAGCTGGTTTGGTGGTGCTGAATTCTCTTAACTTTTGTTTGTCTGCAAAGGTTTTAATTTCTCCGTCAAATCTGAATGAGATCCTGGCTGGGTAGAGTAATCTTGATTGTAGGTTTTTCCCTTTCATCAATTTAAATATGTCCTGCCACTCCCTTCTGCCTTGCAGAGTTTCTGATGAAAGATCAGCTGTTAACCTTATGGGGATTCCCTTGTATGACATTTGTTGTTTTTGCCTTGCTGCTTTTAATATTTTTTCTTTGTATTTAATTTTTGATAGTTTGCTTAATATGTGTCTTGGCGTGTTTCTCCTTGGATTTATCCTGTATGGGACTCTCTGTGCTTCTTGGACTTGGGTGACTATTTACTTTACCATATTAGGGAAGTTTTCAACTATAATCTCTTCAAATATTTTCTCAGTCCCTTTCTTTTTCTCTTCTTCTTCTGGGACCCCTGTAATTCTAATGTTGGTGTGTTTAATGTTGTCCCAGAGGTCTCTGAGACCATCCTCAATTCTTTTCATCCTTTTTTCTTTATTCTGCTCTGCGATAGTTATTTCCACTATTTTAATTTCCAGGTCACTTATCCGTTCCTCTGCATCAGTTATTCTGCTATTGATTCCTTCTAGAGAATTTTAAATTTCATTTATTGTGTTGTTCATCATTATTTGTTTGCTCTTTATTTCTTCTAGGTGCTTGTTAAAACGTTTCTTGTATTTTCTCCATTCCATTTCCAAGATTTTAGATCATGTTTACTATCATTATTCTGAATTCTTTTTCAGGTAGACTGCCTATTTCCTCTTCATTTGTTCTGTCTGGTGGGTTTTTACCTTGCTCCTTCATCTGCTGTGTGTTTCTCTGTCTTCTCATTTTGCTTAACTTGCTGTGTTTGGGGTCCCCTTTTCGCAGGCTGTAGGTTCGTAGTTCCAGTTTTTTTTGGTGTCTGCCCCCAGTGGCTAAGGTTGGTTCAGTGGTTTGTGTAGGCTTTCTGGTGGAGGGGACTGGTGCCTGTTTCTGGTGAATGAGGATGGTATCTTGTCTTTCTGGTGGGCAGGGTCACGTCTGGTGGTGTTTGGGGTGTCTGTGACATTATGATTTTAGGCAGCCTCTCTGCTAATGGGATTGTGTTCCTCTCTTGCTAGTTTGGCATAGGGTGTCCAGCACGGTAGCTTGTTGGTCTTTGAGTGGAGCTGGGTCTTAGCCTTGAGACGGAGGTCTCTGGGAGAGCTTTCACCGTTTGATATTACATGGAGCCAGGAGGTCTCTGGTGGACCAATGTCCTGAACTCAGGTCTCCCACCTCAGAGGCACAGGCTTGACAGCTGGCCAGAGCACCAAGACCCTGTTATCCACACGGCTCAGAAGAAAATGGAGAAAAAAGGAAAGAAAGAAGAAAAATAAAATAAATTTAATAAAATAAAAAATAATTATTAAAAATTAAAAAAATTAAAAAGTATTAAAAAAAAAAGAAAAGAAAGAAAGAAGAGAGCAACCAAACTAAAAAACAAATCCACCAATGATAACAAGTGCTAAAAAACTATACTAAAAGAAAAACAAAAACAAAAAACGGACAGACAGAACCATAGGACAAATGGTAAAAGCAAAGCTATACCGATAAAATCACACAAAGTCCACCGTCTCAATTTTGGGAAGATTCATTGTCTATTCAGGTATTCCACAGATGCAGGGTACATCAAGTTGGTTGTGGAGATTTAATCCACTGCTCCTGAGGCTGCTGGGAGAGATGTCCCTTTCTCTTCTTTGTTCCCACAGCTCCTGGGGTTCAGCTTTGGATTTGGCCCCGCCTCTGCGTGTAGGTCATCGGAGGGCGTCTGTTCTTCACTCAGACAGGACGGAGTTAAAGGAGCAGCTGATTCGGGGCTCTGGCTCACTCAGCCTGGGGGGAGGGAGGGGTACGGAATGCGGGGTGAGCCTGCAGCGGCAGAGGCCAGAGTGACTGTTGCACCAGCCTGAGGCGCCCTGTGCGTTCTCCCGGGGAAGTTGTCCCTGGATCATGGGACCCTGGCAGTGGGGGGCTGCACAGGCTTCTGGGAGGGGCGGTGTGGATAGTGACCTGTGCTTGCACACAGGCTTTTTGGTGGCTGCAGAAGCAGCCTTAGTGTCTCATGCCCGTCTCTGGAGCTTGTTTAGGCGGTGCTCTGAATCCCCTCTCCTTGTGCACCCTGAAACAATGGCCTCTTCCCTCTTAGGCAGGTCCAGGCTTTTTCCCAGACTCCCTCCCAGGTATCTGTGGTGCAGTAGCCCCCTTCAGGCCATGTTCACGCAGCCAACCCCAGTCCTCTCCCTGGGATCTGACCTCCAAAGCCCAAGCCTCAGCTCCCAGCCCCCACCTGCACTGGCAGGTGAGCAGACAAGCCTCTCAGGCTGGTGGGTGTTGGTCGGCACCAATCATCTGTGCGGGAATCTCTCTGCTTTGCCCTCTGCACCCCTGTTGTTGTCGTCTCCTCCGTGGCTTTGAAGCTTCCCACACCCTGCCACCTGCCGTCTCTGCCAGTGAAGGGACTTCCTAGTGTGTGGAAACTTTTCCTCCTTCACAGCTCCCTCCCAGAGGTGCAGGTCCCACCCCTATTTTCTGTCTCTGTTTTTTCTTTTTTTTTTTTGCCCTACCCATGTACGTGGGGAGTTTCTTGCCTTTTGGTCTTCTGCCAGCGTTCAGTAGGTATTCTGTTGGAGCCGTTCCACATGTAGACATATTTCTGATGTATTTGTGGGGAAGAAGGTGATCTCCACGTCTTACACCTCCGCCATCTTGAAAGTCTCCAGCCATTACCTTATTTATCAATCAAATTTGTGGAATGAACTTATCAACACCACAGAACACTCATACATCAGACATTTAACAGTGAACTTATTCTCAGCTCTTGTTGGGAGGGTCAAATTAAGAATGCACTACCTGAGCATGTTTCCCTGAACGTTTTATATAAGTATGTAAAATTGTTCTATGTTATAAATTGATAAATTTATCAGAATTTATGCTAATACAATTTTGGGGGAATAGAGTCCTTTTTTTTTAGTTAGCCAGAGCAAAATACTTTGTTGTGTTTCTCTTTTTCCTGGATGCCACGAAGCTCAAAAGTAAATATATTGCTTATTTACAGGAATGTTCTCCAAACCCAGATTCCTGGTAAAAATTCTTTCTACTTTCTTTACATGGCATATTAGGCCTTTTATTTATTTATTTTAAAAATCTGTTATTATGCAACAACCTAAGTGGGAAAATAATTTGAGAAAGAGTCTATACATGTATGTGTGTAACTGAATCACTTTGCTGTATACCTGAAACTAACACATTGTTAGTAAAGTATACTCTAATATAAAATTAAAAGTTAACATAAAAAAATTTTTTTAATCTGTTAGATATTTGCTTCACATCAAGTTGCCTCAATTTTGAGTAATTATATTTTGATTGTGTTGAAGACATAACTTTTCTCATTGGAGTAAGTCCAGAAAAATATATAAATAGCACATCTTGGGCCATACCTGAACAATTGCTAAGAATGGAAGCTACAACCAGGCTCAGATGGTACCTTTTTTTGGTTTTAATTAATTAATTAATTTATTTATTTTTGGCTGCGTTGGGTCTTCATTGCCGTGTGCGGGCTTTCTCTAGTGGCAGCGAGTGGGGGCTACTCTTCGTTGCAGTGCTTGGGCTTCTCATTGAGGTGGCTTCTCTTGTTGCGGAGCATGGGCTCTAGGCACGTGAACTTCAGTAGTTGTGGCACATGGTCTCAGTAGTTGTGGCTCACAGGCTCTAGAGCACAGGCTCAGTAGTTGTGGCGCATGGGCTTAGTTGCTCCGTGGCATGTGGGATCTTCCCGGACTAGGGCTCGAACCCATGTCCCCTGCATTGGCAGGTGGATTCTTAACCACTGTGCCGCCAGGGAAGTCCAAGATTCAGGTGGTTCTGAGTGTCCTGAATGAAATTATATGATGGCCTTAGGCATGGGAAAGAGGTTGGGGAGGGTAGATGTCCTTGAAGTCGCTCTTTTTTTTAAAAAGCAGCAAAATAAACTGGAGTCGGTTATGCACTCCTCATGAAATTCAAACAACTTATTAGTACACTGTGGAAGCAACTAGGCAAAACTCAGCTTCTTGTGCCATAAGTGTGGGGCGTAGCCTTGCCTGTGTGTATCCAGTTTGAAAACTAGGACCTGCTGGGTCAATTCTTGCTTCCCTGATAGGCAGGTTTTCAAGTTACTTCCCTAAATAGAGCAGGGGTTTGTGGGTGGATGGGAGAGGAGGTGACTTAAAGGAACTCATCCCTTTAGGAGGTGGGGGAACTTAATCATAGCTCTGCACTTTCTTCAGATTATTAAACAATGAGTGTTTATGAAATCAAGAAAAATATTTCCCCCCCAGAGTTTTCTTTTCAAAGAGCTCTCTGTGTGCTCTGGCTAATTTAAAAAGAACCCCATAGGGTGCTTATTTTTTTACACATATATTGCCAGAGTAGTTCCTGTTTTGGTTTAAATGTGTTCCTTCTTTTTAGTCAGATGAAAGAGAACTTTCTTTAAAAAGAATTTGTCTGCTGATTCTGTTTGTTCGAATGAGCCTAAATAAAACTTCTGTTAAGAGTTTAACTGTTGAGCTAAGTCCTCTCAGCTAAATTATCTGGCAATTTTCATTCTTAGTTGGACTGTGTAACTAGAGTGTTCTTTTTTTTTTTTTTTTTTTTTTTTTTGCGGTAGGCGGGCCTCTCACTGTTGTGGCCTCTCCCCTTGCGGAGCACAGGCTCCGGAGCACAGGCTCAGTGGCCATGGCTCACGGGCCTAGCCGCTCTGCGGCATGTGGGATCTTCCCAGACCGGGGCACGAACCCGTGTCCCCTGCATCGGCAGGCGGACTCTCAACCACTGCGCCACCAGGGAAGCCCTAGAGTGTTCTTATTACCCTCTTTCCTACCTGAAATGTCTGCCTCCCCCGAGGACTCCTCTGAAGTAAATGTATTGAGGAAAGGGCTTTTTCCCTCAATTCGGTTAGCTTATTCCTCATGGAGTGTGATGTTAGGGTGTGGGTGTGTGGAATATGCTAGGCACCATAAGTAATCGAGTCATTAATTCTGCAGCAGGCAATGGCCTGGGAGAGGAGTGACTAGGTCAACCTATGGAGAAATGACATCTTGAAGGCTTTAGAGATGGTGACAAGTGTCTAAAGGAGAAGGGCCGTGGAAAGAGGATGTAGAAGCCCCCAAAGTTGTCCCCCATCAGCCTAGCATGCAACTATAACATGAAGCTTTCTTAATGCAGAGTTCCAGTCACGAGGAAGTTCTGGGATGATACAACAGGAAAAATAATTAAACAAGCAAGCAAACGAAGAAACAAATAAATAATCCTTTGATACATGCTGAACATGGATGAAACTCAGAAACATTATGCTAAGTGGAAGAAGTCTGATATAAGAGCCTGGAACAGGAGAAAAGGGGGCAGGGCACAACCATTAAAAGAAAGACATAGCCCTTGAGGATACAACATAAACTGGTTAGAACCTGTTAGGTCCAAGGTGGCAGAAGATTTGACTTCCAGTAGACCTCAAGCCTCATTATATGCTCATTGTAATACATCAACATGCTAAATGACACACCCACAGGCACCATGACAGTTCAAAGGCTGACCACAGAAGGCCAAAAAGTGGGCAGTGGCCAAATTCCTGGAAATCCCTGCCCCTTCTCCAAAATAGTTGGAATAATCCTCCCATTCGTTTACCTATAAGATTACCCAGCCCATAAAAACTAACCACCCCATATTTGGGAGCCACTCTAGCCTTCTGAGACAGACCGCATTCTGCTTATGGAATGTGTATCTCTCTAAATAAACCTGCTTTCACTTACTATGGCTCGCTCTTGAATTCTTTCCTGCAGGAAGCCAAGGACCCTCACTCGGTAGCCCATCCCAGGGCCTTGCCTGAGACTTGCGACATGACCATCCTCTCTGTGCCCCGTTCTCCTGCAACAAGCCCATTTATTGCATGATTTCCTTTCTATAAAATGTCCAGAACGGGCAAATCTATAGAGACAGTAAGAAAGTTAGTGGTTTCCTGGGGCTGGGAGGGCCAGGGGTAAGACTGAGATTTTGTTGAGGGAGATGGAAATGTTCTGAAACTGATTGTGGCAGTGGTTGCACAAGTTGATAAATTATCTCCAAATCATTGAGTGGTACACTTGAAATGGGTGAATTTTATGATATGTAAAATATATCTCACTAAAGCTCTCAATAAAGGCGAGATCATCTATTCAAAGGGACTAAGGATAGAACTTTCAAGGATAAAGATAGAAGTGCTCATCTTAACTCTCATAGCCCCCGTCATCTAAAGATTATACAGACAGCTTTGTTTCTGCAAGGGAGAAGACCATGAAATGAACCATTCCTGAGGGCTTTCATGCTGTGTCTCTTACTACTGCTTCAGTGTTTGAAGTCTACTTGTGCAATAAATAGCGAGGTCAGACATGAAAAACAACAGGGAGATGGACCATTCCTTGAGTTTGAAGGTGGTCATCACAGTCAGAATCCAAATAAGTTCTCAGAAGATGAGAATGTTTCCTACATTTTGCTGAAAATGATGAAAAGATTTAAAGAAGAGGCCTCTACTAAGAAACATGCAAATATAGAATGTTTTCAACACATGCAGTAATGCTAATAAAGAATCCTTTGCTTTCACATTCAACTAAATCAAACTGTAAACATTATCTAGGCTGAAGATTGCTTCTGCTTCGTTTACAAGTATTTACTAAACAAATGGCTAAGAACACAAGGTAATGGGAAGTTTCTTACTTTATCCCCTTTGGAAAATAAATGCAATTTGATATGCTAATCATAGCCCCCCACCTCCTTTTTTTTTTCTTTAGAGGACTTCTCCTCCGTACCTAGAATATAGCCTTTTCAGGAATTTGGATCAGACTAACTTGCTATGCCCCATAAATGATACATCCTAAATTGCATTTTCCAGTGGGATTTCAACCCTTGAATTCCTGCTGAAGTATACCAAAATGCATGATGGTTTCCACAATCATGTTGGGCATCTATTAGGACCTCTATATTTATTTATTTATTTATTTATTTATTTTGTGGTACGCGGGCCTCTCACTGTTGCGGCCTCTCCCGTTGCGGAGCACAGGCTCCGGATGCGCAGGCTCAGAGGCCATGGCTCACGGGCCCAGCCGCTCCGCGGCATGTGGGATCTTCCCAGACCGGGGCACGAACCCGTGTCGCCTGAATCGGCAGGACTCTCAACCACTGCGCCACCAGGGAAGCCCTCTATATTTATTTTTTTATTGCACTTACTTTTGCAACTTGAATGAGGCTTTGTTTTAGTTGGACATTTAGTTTTAAAGGGATGACGTGACATTACTTCATGCATGTAAATGCTAATCTGCTTTGAGATTTTAAATTCAAGTTCCTTAAAAAGGGCAAGTTGCTGCTTTTCTTAGAAGTGAAAATAAAAGCATGGACTATGCCAACATTTGATTACATGATTATTTTACCAAGCTTCCTGAGTATTATCTTCTCTCTTGAGAGTAACATATGGACATCACTTTATATTCTCACTTGCCTATTGTCTCAGAAGCTGAGAAAAATTCATTTTACCTAGACTGAAGAACCTCAGAAAAGCAGATAACCACTCACTTAAAATTTATTTGATACTTAAAGGCAGTGTTTACACATTAAATTAGTATGCTTTTTTTTTTTTAAGGGACAAGATTTCTGTTTGAGATAGTATATGCCTGGATAAGAAGTTTGTTTGCCAGCTTTAAATTACAGAATTTTGCCATTACTTTTTTAACACAGTTGTTCTGAAACATTAGTGTCTAAATAGTTGAACCCCACTCCTAGAGTTTCTGATTTAGTAGGTCTAGTTTGCATTTCTATCCGTTTCCTGGGGTGATGTTGAGATGACTGGTCTGGGGACCACACTTTGAACCACCCCCGCCCCGGCCCTGTTAGAAGGGGAGGTCCGTGTGCTCCATATTCAGAAGGTTATAACTACTGTAGGCCAAGATCATAACTTATAAGAACTTTGTATGATTCCTTAAAGTTTTCAATTTTCCAAAGTTGATTTTTATCATCTGTCTCTTTCCCCACACTATTGTTAAACCTTAAAACTGAAATAGGTTGTTGGTGCTGGGAAGATGCAGAAAAACATCCAATAAGCCTGAACACTGGGGGTCTGCCCCACGAGACAGAGTAGATGGCGACAGCTTTAAAAAGAAGAAAGTAGGGCTTCCCTGGTGGCGTAGTGGTTGAGAGTCCGCCTGCCGATGCAGGGGACACGGGTTCGTGCCCCGGTCTGGGAAGATCCCACATGCCGCAGAGCGGCTGGGCCCGTGAGCCATGGCCGCTGAGCCTGCGCGTCCGGAGCCTGTGCTCCACAACGGGAGAGGCCACAACAGTGAGAGGCCCGCGTACCGCAAAAAAAAAAAAAAAAAAAGAAAGTAAATAGAGTCATGAGATCTGCTAAAAAGAAGACTAAGAAGGTCTGAGAAGGAGGAGAGATAGACACAAAAGCAGCCCTTCTCGCTGCTCTCCAGGCCCTCCGTGTTAGCTCTCAGAGGTCACCAGACTCCCCTTAGTTGCTGGGGAAGACGGACCGCGGGGTCAATCCGCTTCCTCCTTCGTCCTGCCAATTTAGGCCAAAGGAGAAGTGAGATGCTTAAATAGTCTAAAATAGAAGGTATTTTTGCTGCTTTCTCTTATCTGCCCCTAGGGATAGTTTTCATTCCAGAGAAATTATTTTATTTGGCAGATTAATGTTTTAATATGTCCTTTGATTCATTTTTCAGTGAGCCTTTTAAGAAATGTAGCTGTATTTTCCAGGGTATGTCAGCCATGAGAAGTCTCCCAAGCTGCCTTGAGTTTTGTTTCTTTTCCTTCTACCGTCTCTACTCATCTCCAAGTAGTTTTCTACCTTTATAAGGTTTTCTTTCTCACAGTCCCTTTTAGAAAAGGTAGTATCAGGAACTCACCTCCAAGTTTTGCAGTTTAGGACTTGAGGGTTCAAGTCTGGTCATAAGACCTGGAGTAAATTACTTATTTTCTTTAGGACTGAAACCTCACATGTTAAAGGCTGTCAGTTATACTTAAACCTGGTGGTATTTCTGGGAGAATTAAATGGGATGCCTCTGAAATACTTAGTACAATGTCTGGTACACCATCAATGATGTTAGTCTGTATGATCATTGTTACTGCTGCTGGGAGGCAACTCTTTAACCCTTTTTTCTCCTCTTCTCTCCAAACAATCTCAATTGCTTTACGGAGAAGAAACAGTTTTGCCCTAAATCTGTACGTCACCTTGTGATTTCTAGTTCTCTTATGTTTCTTGATCTAAACCTAGTACAACTGTCTTAGTCTGTGCCCTTGGATTCCTACCTAAGCAAAGCAAGGCCGGTTGCCAGATGGGGAGGCTGCTAAAAGTGGTCTCCTTCCTGTGGGTAACCAAAAAAAGAATAAACAAAAGGCATTAAGTCTCTAGTTGAAGAGATGAGCCCACATGAAAGCTAAATTATTTAAAGATTTAAGTAAGAATTGGAGACAAAAATAGAAGTCATTTCAAATTACCCCTATTTAATTCATCATCCTTAGGGCTTTCCAAAAAATAAATCTGATCATATCACTTCCCTGCCAAAAATACTCACCCACCCCTCACTCCCAGCACCCTATGCCCCTCTCTACCCACCAGTTTTTTCAACATAGTTTATCTTCCTTATACTGGCTGGTTTAAGTCTTTAAGATACTCCAAGGTCAGGCCCCCTCTTTTTCTTCCTTCCAGAGACCTAATTATGGGCCAACTTCACTGACTCAGCAGAGATCACTCACTTCTGGGGCTTCCTTATCTCCTTTTGCCTCCATACACACCCCAAAATAAATGCCCTGTCTCTATTTGCTATTAACACTCTGTAAAGAACTCTCCTGCTTGAACCTGTACTTGTTGGTTAAGCTGCCGAGTTTTCTAAAGCAAGCACCAAGGACACCTAGCACTCTATCTGGAAGTAAGTTCACCACAGAGGTCACGATAGATAATACTTTAGTGAATGCTATCAGCTGACCAGCAACAATGAGGCTCCTCCAACTCAGCAAGGAAGTCTATGGGCCTAAAGGTGCCTTTGGGGAGGGAGGGGCCAGATAGGGAATAAGACCTTTGCTGAGTGGGGATTACAGGGAGGGGAGGTGTGAGTGGGTGGGGGGGAAGGCCTACTGGACAAGCTTGTGAACTGTAATACAGCCATTAGAGAAAAAATCTGGGACTTCCCTGGTGGCACAGTGGTTAAGAGTCCACCTGCCAATGCAGGGGACACAGTTCGAGCCCTGTTCCAGGAAGATCCCACAAGCAGCGGAGCAACTAAGTCCGTGTGCCACAACTACTGAGCCTGTGCTCTAGAGCCCACGAGCCACAACTATTGAGCCTGTGTGCTCTAGAGCCTACGAGCCACAACTATTGAGCCTGTGAGCCACAACTACTGAAGCCCGCGTGCCTAGAGCCGGTGCTCTGCAACAAGAGAAGCCACCGCCATGAGAAGCCCGTGCAACACAACGAAGAGTAACCCCCGCTACCCCCCTCTCTCTGCAACTAGAGAAAGCCTGCACTCAGCAATGAAGACCTAACACAGCCAAAAATAAATAAATTTTTTAAAAAAACAAAAAAACCCTGACACTTTCCTAGCAGTAATGCAGGAAGCCTGGATCACAGGGATGAAGCGAGAGACTGGAGTTTGGGAAGGACACCTCTTGAGCAACTTCAGGATAGAATGGCAATGTGAGAGAGCGGCACACAAGCAAATGACACACATGGGTAACCTGATGTAAAAACACTAAAAATGTGTCTACATAACATGTGGGGAAACAAAACAAGAAACGTTAAATGGGCACAATGTGGACACTACCACGGTATTTCTTAAGCAGCATATCCAAGTCACTTTGGTCTCCATTTCATTTGCTTTGGAAATGCAGCCTAAAACAACGTTTATCTACAAAAACTATTTATGCAATAATCTAACACTTATGGCAGCCAGGAAGACAGTGCCATAGAGTTGAGTTACTTATCTTTTTAAATATTGACTGTCCGATTTTAAGCAGCGACAACTCTGTGTGATTTGTCACCTGACAAATTGCAAGTCATGTGGGTTTTTTTGTTGTTTGTTTTTTGTAGGTTTTGTGTGTGTGTGTGTGTTTTCTTTTGCAAGTAATGGTTTTGATGGACTCATTTGTATTTAGATGTCTATTTAACATCAGTCAACAGCATTTACTATGTGTTGGCCTGTTTCTTAGGCATTGGGTGTACAACAGTGAATGACAGGGACTTCTCTGGTGGTCCAGTGGGTAAGACTCCGTGCTCCCAATGCAGGGGGCCCAGGTTCGATCACTGGTCGGGGAACTAGATCCCACATGCCGCAACAAAGATCCTGTGTGCCACAACTAAGACCCCGTGCAACCAAAATAAATAAATAAATATTTTTTAAAAAATAGTGAATGATAGAAGATGCCTGCTCTGTAAGAATTTACAGACCAGAAAGGAAGAGGGTCTAGTAAACATAGTAAATCTAGTACATCTGATCAGTACCAGGGCCAGGGCAAGGGCAAGCAGAATACTGTAGACATTTACTCAAGTCCAGAGAGTCCGGGAAGCCTTCTTAGAGGATGAGCAGAAATCAGCTAGGGAAAAAAAAAAAAGGGAGGAGATATTCCAGGCAGTGGGAATAGAATATACAATGAATAGTTTATGCTATGATTATTATGCTATTAAGCTATTATTACCTTAATTTAGTGCTATCGTGTTCATAGATTAATAGTTTAGATGAGTTCCCTATAATGAAATGCAAAAGGTGACATTTAACGACTTAAAATTTATTCAATTCAAAAGACCATGCTTTATTCTGATATGGATACCTTTCCTACTTTAGGGATGTGATAATGTCATGTTTTCCCCAAAATGATAGTGACAGCAGATGATAAGGTAATTCTTTAAAAAACATCTTTGGCAAAATAAAAGATTTTCAACCTGTGTTGATCCCTAAGTTTTACTAGTCTATGAAATAGAGAAAGAAGTTCTATTCCCTCACCCTATATAAATGTTTTTTTTTTTCTTCTCTCCTTCTTTTTGGTTAAATAACACAATTACTCAAAAAGTCTACAGATTTGGATTTGTTAGTCCAAAGCAAACTGTTCTAGTAACATTTGAGCTGAGGGATGGGAATATAATGCCCAGCCCTTTGAGGATTCTAGTTAGTTGCCTGGTAGTTTCCTCTATAGAAAGTACTTTCTGAGCTCTTAAGCACTCCAAAGACCTGACATTTGTTACTAGCAAATTTATTTTGAAACCCAGGTTCATTTTCTGGATTGTTTTGACATATTTCCTAAGATTTTTTTTTTTTTTTTAGTGCTTTGATTGAAAATTTTCTAGGTTTTAGAAATTAATTTGATAATTATTAAATTGCCTGATGATAATATATATAAGCTGGCTTATATAGATATATAAGCTTATATATATATAAAGATAAAGATATATGTATTTGAATGTTTACTTAGTGCTGGAGACAGTGCTAAATAATCTCTAGTTATTCCACGTAGTCTTCACAACAACCTTTATATTTTTTAGATTACAATGCAGAGAGGTTAAATAACTTGCCTAAGGACACAGAGTCAAGAGATGGGTTTGTAAATAGTTGGGAGTGCCCTGTAGTTTAGCATATCAACAAGATGAGAAAGTGCCTTTATAAACTCAAAAGCTGTCAAGAAACACCTCCTTGTTTCTTGGATGGGAAGAGCCTTACTAAACTTCTGGAAAAACATTACTAAACATATATATGTCTGGATTTGAGAACCATTAGCAATTAACGTTGTACACTATCTAAAGTTTACATTTAGGACCAATATTTATTTCCTTTTTTTTTTTTCTCCTTGAGTACTCCCTAGATCCCCTTGGGGTAAAAGAGAAATATCTTAAATCCATTTGTCTCTTAAAGGAAAGTTTTACAGTGGGAAACACACACATACAATAAAAAACAGTGGGAGGAAAAAAACTTCAAGAATATGTGAGTTAAACTTTCTGTTAACTCTACTCAGCTGAATTTCAGAAGCATTCAGAAAGGGTCCAGCTGCTGCCTGGGAAGGCAGTTAAAAGTAGTGGACATTTCAGGGCTTCCCTGGTGGCGCAGTGGTTGAGAGTCCATCTGCCGATGCAGGGGACACGGGTTCGTGCCCCGGTCCGGGAAGATCCCACATGCCGCGGAGCGGCTAGGCCCGTGAGCCATGCCCCTTGAGCCTGCGCGTCTGTGAGCCTATGCTCCACAACGGGAGAGGCCACAACAGTAAGAGGCCCACATACCGCAAAAAAAAAAAAAAAAAAAAGTAGTGGACATTTCATAATGTGTGCAAATGTTAAATCATTACATAGTACACCTGAAACTAACATGATATATATCAAATATATTTCAATGAAAGAAAAAAAAAGTAGTGGAGAAAACATGAGCTGGGAGACAGGTCTGAGTTCATATCCTAGCATTTTGTTAACTTCATTATTTCTATTTTGTAGATGAGTCAATTTAAGCTCAGAATTAGTGGGAGTCCAAGTTGGAGACTAGGCTTGAAGGAGAAAAACTTTCACCTGATTTCTAATGTAATGCTCAAATGACTGATGATGTAAGGAAAATGAACAGAGCAGATGATTAAGGGTGGGTGGGGTTTAGAGGGATATCAGAAAATCTTGTTCTAGGGCTATGGTAATTTTAAAGATTTACTTGTTTCCCTATCTCCATTTTGAGTAGTGAAAAAGGTTTCAGATCCCTAGTGAAGTAATTACCATGACGTTTATTTTTCAGCACAGTTATATCTGAAAAGTCCTAGAAGGAAACAAATGTACCTATTTCCCATTATTTTTGATGCATTGATGCATTTAATCAAAGAAAATAATTTCACAAGTCAATGCTTTTAAAGAATATATTTTTATTATCCTTTAAAGTATTTATTTCACATGTAACTACCTAATTACTGTGTATGAATGAAAAAGTAATCTAGAAGTTATTCTTTCAAGCCCCGTTTTACGTATTTCATTTAAACAATAAAATTTTTTCTCCTACTGCTTTATAGTAAATTCTACTTTTCCTTCATTTCTATACCCTTTGGCTCAGTACTGTGTTTTGCAATATTGATGACCAAGTAAGCTCAGGATATTTATTTCCATCTGGCAGAGTTAGGCTTCTGCCTCTTGTTTGCTTTCTCCATCTGCCCATCCAGCTCACCATCTTTTTTTTTTCCTCCTCCTTAATGGAGTTCGGGTTAACCCTCTCACAGGCCTAATCCTTTTAGCAGGCTTGCGCCTTCGTATTTTTTTTTTTCTTCCCTAGTTTTGCAAGTAGGACTTAAGGAAACTTAAATGTCTGCGCCCAGTTCTTTCACAACCTTCACATTTTACCTTTTTTTGTTTTTATAAAGAACAGCAGAACGCTAAGGCTCAGATAGTTACTTGGATTAGAAAAAAAGGAAACAAGCTTCGGTTTTGCGCGTAAACGGTGTAAAATGCATTACATAGATTTTTTTTTCTTTTTAAAGACTAAACTTATTACGGTTGCCATACTTTTCTTCAATAACAGGCTTTCTTATCAGTTTTAACCTGGATTCAGTAAGGTCTCCACTCTGACTCCTGAAGTTACTGAAACAGCAACCACAAAAGGCTTACTAACCTTTTATTTATTTATTTTGCAATTAAACTTTGACAAAGACATCCCCCAATCCTCCCTAAGGGTGGAGCATAAACGTCTCTGTGGATGCACGTTTGCGAGGAGAACTCGGCTCCGGAGGCTGCAGGATGCCCCGCGAGAGCCGGTTCTCCCTCCTTTTCTCCGCACTCCCTGTATCCTCAGCACTTGTACCCGCATCCCGCTGCCCCCGTACGCTCTTCCTGCCTCTGGAACCAGCCACATAGACTCGGCGTGGGGACGGGATGTAAACACCGAGTACAGCTAGCGGCCGGTGCCGTGCAGGCCGATCCGTGCCGCCGGCGCGGGTGTAGACAGCCTGAGCCGGGCGGCTTTTATCTGCACAGCATTAAGCCTCCTTGCAGGCGAGCCCGGGCAGCGCACTCCTTCAGAAGACGCGCTGGCGCGGCGCCTAGACTTGCTGAAGCAAGAAGGAGGAGCGAGGGCTGGGGGCGGGGCTTTCACACGCGCACCCTCGGTTTCCTCCGTCCCCCGCCACTGCTCCCCCTCCTCCGGCTGCCACTCGGGGGTTTATTTGTTTACAAGCGGATTACGTCAGCTCCTCCCTCTCTTCCCGGTCTATGGACCCGCCCCCTGGCCCCTTTTTCCCGCCCCCTCCGGCTCCGAGTCTGCTGGCGTCAAAAGGTGCGATCTCCGAATTGGCTGGAGTCGGCCGTCACACTCCCGCCACGCCACTTCCTTTCCGCGGCGCTATAAAAAATGCTGCACGGATGCTGCTTCTCTTTGCCGGTCCGAGCTGGAAATGCAACTGTTTGGACCTCCGGAGGTTGCGGAGCTGGAGGCGGAGGCGGCTGGGGAGGTGCGAGCGATGTGACGAGGCCGCCGTCGCTCATCTCTTCCTCTCTCTTGCCGCCTCCTGCCTCGAAAATAACTTTTTTACTATAAAGAAAGGAGAAAAAAAGTAGCCGTCCGCCCCTCACGCCCTCTCTCCCTCTCAGCCCTCTGAACCTGTGAGGGAGCCCGGGGTGGCCGCTCCGCCGTCGGGGTCGCGCCGCCGAGCCCCGGCCGCCCCGGGCCGCCCCCGCCCGCCGCCCCCATGCATCCCTTCTACACCCGGGCCGCCACCATGATAGGCGAGATCGCCGCCGCCGTGTCCTTCATCTCCAAGTTCCTCCGCACCAAGGGGCTCACGAGCGAGCGACAGCTGCAGACCTTCAGCCAGAGCCTGCAGGAGCTGCTGGCAGGTGAGCGGGCCACGCGGGAGGGCGAGGGGCGCCGTGGGACGACGCCGCACATCCCCGGGTCAAGCCGTCGGGGCCGCGCGAGTCTCGGTGGGGCCGCGCGAGTCTCGGTGGGGCCGCGCGAGTCTCGGTGGCGCCGCGCTCGGGTCCGGCCGCGGGACGGTGGCTGGCGCGCTGGGCGGCCGCTAACGGCGGGTCCCGGGGAGGGTTTGGGGGCTGGGCCGAGGGCGCTCCCTCCTCCCGCCACGGCTGGCAAACCGAGGGGAGAAGAAAATAGACGCACAACAAAGAAACTAAAGCCGACCTAGTCTGGAGCTGTGGTCTTCGGACGGTCCGCGGGCTTGGGGGACAAAGGAGCCGCGGGGCTGGGGTTGGTTCGACGCCCCCTCTCCCCAATCCCGTCCAACCGTTGCGGGCTCGGCGGCCCGGCCCCGGTGTGGGGAAGCGCGCCGCTGCCCTGAAGCCAGCCCGGGACGGACGTGCCGTCTCCCCCCTCCTCCTACCCCTGCCCATTAATCATCGGATTTGTCACCGGTACAATTACAGCCCTGCCCAGAGCGTGGTTTAGGGTTGCTTGTTTTACTTCCCTTCGGGGTTAACAGTCTGGTGGCGCTTCTCTCCTCCAAAGCTATAAACCCCATTGTGTGCGTCTGGGGTGGGGTGGAGAAAGTAAACAGGCTCCCGGCTGGCGGAGGCTGCGCGCCTGATTCCCGTTTTGGCGGCTCAACCGGTTGGTTCCCGGAGATTGTTTTGTCCCGTACTACTGCTCTTTCTAAAACCCGGCCCGCGTTTCGCATCCCCGCACACGCACAGCAGCGAACGCGATGCCGGGCATTTAAAAAAGTTGATAGTTCGCATTTTCACTCCAAGGAGCCAGTGGAAGAAGGAAACTACGGCGGGAACCAGCAGGAACGGTGTCTAAGCATTGTTTTCTCTGTTCTTTTCTTCTATAGAACATTATAAACATCACTGGTTCCCAGAAAAGCCCTGCAAGGGATCAGGTTACCGCTGTATTCGCATCAACCATAAAATGGATCCTCTGATTGGACAGGCAGCACAGCGGATTGGACTGAGCAGTCAGGAGCTGTTCAGGCTTCTCCCAAGTGAACTCACACTCTGGGTTGATCCCTACGAAGTGTCCTACAGAATTGGAGAGGATGGCTCCATCTGTGTGCTGTACGAAGCCTCACCAGCAGGAGGTAGCACCCAAAACAGCGCCAACGTGCAAATGGTAGACAGCAGAATCAGCTGTAAGGAGGAACTTCTCTTGGGCAGAACAAGCCCTTCCAAAAACTACAATATGATGACTGTATCAGGTTAAGATATAGTCTGTGGATGCATCACCTTATAATGGATGGATAAATTTGATTTTTGCTTTGGGTGGGCTCCTCTTGGGGATGGATTATGGAATTTAAACCATGTCACAGCTGTGAAGATCTGGCACAAGATAGAGTGGTAAAAAAAAATTTTAAGTGACAGTGCCATAGTTTGGACAGTACCTTTCAATGATTTAATAGCCTGTGAGTCCAAGCAAATGATCACCTTATTTGCTAGGGAGTGAAGTCCTAAGGGTGGTTTCAGTTTTTCCCAGACATGATACCTAAATTTTTACATCAGTCCCTTTAACGCAAATCTGTATTTCAAAGAACCTTTCTCTGCAGTAGAACTTGCAGAGAAAATTTGCACTATGACACTTAAAGTTGTTATCCTTTTTGGCAGCTCAATAGGAAAGCTCAACATTTTAAACATGGTAGTACTGGAAATTTTATGACAAGATTTTTACCTAGCACTTAAATATGTATAAATGTACATAAGACAAATTAGTAAGCATGACCTGGGGAAATGGTCAGACCTTGTATTGTGTTTTTGGCCTTGAAAGTAGCAAGTGACCAGAATCTGCCTTGGCAACAGGCTTTAAAAAAGACCCTTAAAAGACACTGTCTCAACTGTGGTGTTAGCACCAGCCAGCTCTCTGTACATTTGCTAGCTTGTAGTTTTCTAAGACTGAGTAAACTTCTTATTTTTAGAAAGTGGAGGTCTGGTTTGTAACTTTCCTTGTACTTAATTGGGTAAAAGTCTTTTCCACAAACCACCATCTATTTTGTGAACTTTGTTAGTCATCTTTTATTTGGTAAATTATGAACTGGTGTAAATTTGTACAGTTCATGTATATTGATTGTGGCAAAGTTGTACAGATTTCTATATTTTGGATGAGAAATTTTTCTTCTCTCTATAATAAATTGTTTCTTATCTTGGCATTTTAATTAATCTCTTGTCATGATTACAGAGGTTCAGCTAAAAGAAATATATTTCTCAGAAGACTTAGGTTCCGTAAGCCATGTGAATGTCAGTTGCACACTGGTCATGCTGAAAAACATTTGATAAGGAGTGAAGATGATCTGTGTATACATATTTAGGTGTTGGAGGATAAACACAGGGGTAACATGCTTTTTCAAAAGTTCTAAAGTGAAAACATGGACACATTCCCAGGCTCATGAAATGAGGATAAGAGACAAAGGTAACATCAACCAAAAAGAATGATACTCAAAGGATTACATTTCACTGCTTCCCTGTTGAAGTGAAGATATAAATGTTCTATTCTGGCCCACCTTTGAAAAACAATTATTTTGCCCCATGGATTCCTTGTTCGATTAGAAAACCCTGGGGCAGGTGACCCGTAGCCTTAACCACCAGGCTATGATCACTGCACAGAGATTGGTCGCTTTTTGCCTTTCGTCAGCTGCAAGATTTACATAAAAATCACTTAAGCTGGAATTCAACAAAAGGTATGTTTGAATTTTTATTCTGAAATTGAAATGCTGAGTTTTTGATTCGTCATTTTCAGACTTATTTCAGATAAGTACTAAGAACCTAAATGAAACAAATGAACGTTGAGTGCTGGAGTGTAGGTTACTCCACTACCCCATATGATAAAGCTTGTTTTTAATTCTTTGGCTGTAGGAGGACAACATGATTTTTCAGTGAAAATTAAAAATGGAAAATTTTGTTTTTCTCTACACAAGTAACGTATTAACATATAGTGGCTTTTGGGGGGTATTCTTGTAAACATGTTCACACTGGAAATATGCAATCTAGGTTACTTGAAATCAGTAGTCCCAAATAAATTTGGAAATTGATTTCTCCCTGTAAGATTAAATTCTGATTTTGTAGCCACAGGAATACACAGCTAAACAAGCAGGTGTTTAGAATACAAAGGATGTTTGTGTACTTTATTGGCAGGCGGTCCTTGAGAGTTTGAATTATAACCACAACACATGGACTACCCTTGCCACTTATATAAATGGTTTTATTTTTCAGTCTGTTCTTTGGAATCCTCCCCCCTCCTCCTCCAGTTTTTCAAACTTAAATTTACAATAAAACAACTGATAGTATGGTTTCTACACAGGTGCTAACTGCTACTGTTTACCAACTGCACTTCATCTGGTAACTCCTTCAAAGCTAGGTAACTGATAAAGCTTTGCGCACTGGGACCCAAGGCAAAGGATGACTTCCAGGCAGTTTAGGAATAGGTCAATATTTTAGTACCTAAAATTTTTTTTTCTCCGATGGGGAGTCACTCTTAAAGATTTTTGACATCGGACTTTCTGGTACCTTAAAGAAATTTGGTGGGAAGAGAACTTAATGAAAACATTTTATTTTAGAATTCAGGTGATTTCTGGCATGTAAGGAGCTGTTAGAGTTCCTCTTTAAAAGGCTTGCAAACATCTCAGACCTAGCATCCAGCTGTTTCCTGTGACTTTAACCTTAACATTCCCCAAACAATTGTCTCCAGGATAGTAGCTGTTTGATACATCTTTTTCATTGCTTCTGGGAATGTTTTGCGGAGCTATTTTGATAAAAGCATTTGAGTGTCTGCTGTATGCACAAGCAGGTGTGTGCCAGGCCTGCACACGTAGACATTTATTTACGTACACACCAGTGTGTTGTGTACTTCTTAAAAAAACTTTAACAGTGGTAGAATTTAAAGGGCTTTTTACACTGCCTGAGTTAAAAGATAGTTTCTTAGAGATCCTTTTAAGAAAGGGTGACTGCTTTCAATATCATTAGTTGCCACTGGCACCAGGGATTCATAGTTATTGGCAATAAAGTTTAGAAATAATTATTCTGAGTTTTAACAGAATAATTTTTCCTTTTCTCCAAATGTTAAGTACTGTCTTGGTCTATGATGCTGAATGAAGCAGGGCTTAAAGCGAATTGTATGGCAAGAGTTATCCTAGTTCATGCAGCATAATGTGGCTGTTTCCCGGCAGTCTGGAATGAGAATCATGTGTCCTTACCCTTAATTTCCAATATTTCTGTAATAATAGACTGGAAAGGAGACCAGAAAATTGCTTTCTGGTACTATTGCACAAATGATTTCCTTAAGCCACTATAACTCAAATTGCAAATAATTTTGTTTTGTATAGGTGTTATAGATTACGGAATTGGCCTTCAAGTTAAGAGGAAGCAGTATTCCTGACTATTCTAGTGTTTAATGACTAAAGGTTTTCAGCCTCCCTTTAATCTTAGGAACAAATACATCTACTATTAGACATTTTCTTAGGTGATTTTTAACATACCTGATACTCTCCTTCCTCTTTGCAGAAGAGATATAAGATAACTGAGACAGTCTTGTATATTGAAGTTTAAAGATATATCCTCTCCCCTTTGCAACTTTATTTCAGACGATGTGATAAGATGCTGTTGATAAGCTATATAGGGAGATTTTGTCCAAAGTTTTATATATACACAAGAGATTTCAAAAAGTGTATTTTGGATTGTCTGAAACGGTAGCTTTCGTACTTATCTGAAGGTATACAGACCGCAAATAGTTTAGTCTCTTCTCTCAGTCTCTGCAGTCGAACTTTTGCATATGGCTGCTGCCAAAATATAACAATGGTTTACTTTTCATGTTTGGAACATAACAGTATGAAAAAATCTTTTGTAGTGAAATAGTTTGTACTACTAACCAAACCCAAACCAAGCTGCTTCACTGAGTCCTTAAGTAATTTACATTAATACAAGTGGGCCAGAGGAATTCATATGCTGAGTTATTTCTGGTTATTTCTATAGATCTGTATATTTTCTTCTGAGAATAGCAGGAGGTGAAGGAAGATTGTTAAGCAAGATGTTAAGTTTGGTATTTTTGAGATGCTCCTAAACAAGTAAGCCTTATATTGTGTTAATAGTGAGGATTGACACCATTTCCTCAATGACAATTTGTGGAGTATATGACAGTTTTTTTGACTGCCATTTTAACTTGATTTACCAGTTTCTTTTGGCATTTTTCAGTGTGTCAAGCAGGAATAGAAAAATGGTAAGGCTTCCAGTCATAGTATTCTGGAAAAAAAAATTTTTTTTAATGCTTTGTTGTCTCATAGTTGAATAATCTTACAAGGAATGTTTTGGAGTTCAACTTCTGACTTTTATATGAGCCTTTGCAAGATAATTTGTCATTTTAGTGTTGAAGATGCAGTGATCTTTTGGGAATTCTGTAATAAAGTAATAATACTGAGGGAAGAACTGATTTGAGTCTAGGGTTGGATAAAAAGGGAAAGGATGGGGGAAATGAATAGTGGGAAACTTAGCTGACATGGAGGAATTGAAAGGTTTGGTAATAAAAAGGCATTTGCTATGGTCTTAGGTGTTTATCAAGAGAGGTTTGTGCAGCATGGTCTTTGGCAGAGACTTTGGGAAATACTACTGTAGGGATTCTGTAATTCATGAATCTGGGACAAAGTCTACATTCAGTTTGTTTGTGAACAAGCAGGTCAAACTGGTAGTGAGGTTTATGGCACATACTAAGTGGAAACTGGGCTTGGGGGAGGAGTGGATGGGAAGCATAAATAAAGCATACTTCTACAGGGATTTTTAAAGAAATTCAAATAAGTGTTTAATGCCTTTTTCTCAGTGTTTTATAAAGGGAAAAGATTTTTTTAAGCTGTTACAAACCGTTCGATGATTATCTTTCTGGTACCTTTAAGTTGTGAAGGCCATTTGTGACTACATTCCTGATGCTAGAAGGATTAATTGAGTGTAGGCCAGACACCTAACATCACAAGAGAAGGGACCACAAGTCTGGGAAAAGCAGTGGAGTTAACTGCATTCCTGTATTTGGAGAATATTACTTCAGACACTAATTATTTCAAACTGTACATTGACAGAAGGCATGTTTACTCATGGGTATACTTAAGTGTCTAGATAGGTCATCTCCAAAGTTATTTTATATCATTCTTCTAAAATATCATTGTGTGTGTTTTCATGTGTGTATGTGAAAGCACATGGTACACTTTTTAAACAAATGTATATATATATATTGGGGATATACTAAACATTTTATTGACGGGTACATGAACAGAAATGGTTAGAGACTATTTCTCTAGATAAAGTAGATGAGTGTTTTTTCCTCTCAAGAATAAGTTGTGATTATTATGTTCTTTAAGTGATAAGTCTTAAAAGAAGCTGTTGTAGCAATCCAAAGAGGGTGGTCTTGTCTAATTTTCGCCTATCTGCTTGAGTCCTTAGTTGTAAAATCGAGTCCTTAGTTGTAAAATCGAGACATATTTTACAGCCAATATTTACCCAATATTAAGTGCTAATACCAATTCAAAATCCATGTCCTCCTATATATTATGTATTGCTATGTGTTGAAACTCACATTTTATGTTTTTAGAAATTTTCTTTTTAAATGTTAGGGCTCTTGTAACATTTCATTTATTTGCATGGCTGTAAAAGGAACTGACTTGATGTAGTTGTACGTCGGTGATTAGATTAGTTTTAGCAATTATAGTTTAGCCAGAAATCCCCTGTGTCTTTTCCCTCTTCTTCTGAGCAATCCCTAAATGTTTAGGAAGGAAAGATGACTAACCAATTGGACTTTATTTGAGACGATTCTATATATGGGCATAAACCCAAAGTGATAATATGTGGCGGTTACGCTACAAGCAGGATTGAATGCATTTTCCAGTCTTGACTTATGGCAGTTTTGTCCCCTCACGTCAATCGACTAAATGGAGTTGTATTTCCTGTAAATTGCACTTGTGAGCCTTCAGGTTACCAATGTACATTTTTATTTGACCTTCCAACAACTGGGTGAGGTTGGCAGGTGGGTAGGTCAGTATTTTTTAATGTTTATTTTATGGATAGAAAGCTGAGGTTTAGGGAGTTTAATTTGCACCAAGGCTAAACAGTTAGTAAATGGTTAATTCATAATTTGAACTCAGGCCTTTCTGACCCCAGAATCCAAGCTGTTAACTCTTGGTATATTGTGGTGTATGATTGATTTACCTTGTCTTCACATTGTTAGAACGTGCGTGTTTTAACTTCTCATTGGTAATTGACCATGATTGGTCATTTTCAGCCTAGAAATTCTTTTACTCTCCATTCCCAGGAAGCATAGAAAGGTCTTAAAACTAGGCTTCTTTCTTTAGGAGGCAGTTGGGATTTAGTATAAAGAATACTAGTCTTGGACTTGGAAGAGTGAGTAGGGACCCATGCCTGTACCAGCTCCCAGCTTGTGACTTCGGACAAGTCGCTTAGCCTCTCTGAGCTCACTCACTTCATACGTAAAACTGGAGATAAAAACACGTCTGCTGTTAACGTCAAACATAGGAAAACACGTAGCAAGGAATGGCTGGATTCTTAGAAGGTGGATAGATACTCTATATCATGGAAGCAGATGAAGGTGGATTTCTTGGTTTCTTGAAAATTTGATGGTGTCACCTGATTGTGTTTGGAGTTTCTTGAAAGTCTGCTTTAGCCAATAACTGAGAGCTATATACTTGTGTTTTTGAAATAATATAGAAAGGAAAGTGAACTGCTCATCCCTTCCTCCCACTTTTAAGGGTGAGAATACAGATAATACAGATAACTCAGGCCTTGCATATTTAGTTTATAGACTTTCCCTTAACTCTGTGGTTTTCAGAGCTACATTCTCAGCAAAGGGGTGTTGGGGGGTGGGAATTCTTCAGATCTTTTATCTGTATTGAAGACACTTTAAATTGGGACAGGGAGTGACATTACCAAATGTGTATAGTGTATGGAAATGCAGCCCCATACAATGCACATTTGCATCCATTATCATCTTTAATCCTCACAACTCTTTGCTATATAAAATAAGTTGACTTTTCCCAGGGTTTGCAGTCCTTCCAGCCATATGTATTTGGCATGTTTTTGCAAGAGATTTTCAAACAGAACTCAGGGGTTCCCAATCTTCTTAATCTAGAGTGGTTTGAGTCCTTCCTTTACTGCAACGCAGTCTTTTTATAAGTTATCAGTTTGGGTTTGAGTTTCTTCTTGTGATGTAACCTGATGCGATGTTTGCTTGAATCACTAATAATGTAATTGATTTCTTCTAGTCAGTCATAAGTGACTCAGTGACCACGGGTTCTTTTTGGTTTAAACTCAAGTCCCTTTTTCTATGTGAAGATGTCTTCATTGAATAGCTTGGTGCTAGGTTGTATAAAAGTGCATAGCTCTATGAAGTACGCACTCAGCCAGCAGAGCTTCTTGCTAATTTATTTTGCAATAGTATATAGGAAACAAAAGGCCTCAAGAGACTTATAGGCAAAATTCCTTTACCCTTTCAGAAGTCTTGCATCTTAAAGCCCCTGTGTAGTTCAGGCCCTGCTTGGAGTTCTGTGTAGCTTTATAAATTAGTCAGTGTGTTCCTATAGTGCTTAAGATTGTGATGTAAGAATAATTGTGATGTCAGAATAAGAATAACCTAATTGAAACAAGCTTTGGGTGGCCAGTGTTGTCAGAACAGTTATCCCTTGAGACAGTAGTTATGGTTATAGAGTTAGAGATGACGCTCTTATGAAATATTGAAATAATAGATGTCCGCTCTCTTCAACTCCCAGATTCTTGCATTTTCCTCATCGCCCTGTCCTTTAAGTCTGCTGGGATCCTTTCTTTTTTTTTTCGCCATCCGACTTGCGGGATCTTAGTTTCCCTGACCAGGGATTGAACCCGGGCCACCACAATGAAAGCGCCGAGTCTTAACCACTGGACCGCCAGGGGATTCCCTGGGATCCTTTCTAATGGTTAAAATATGATCAGTGTTTTGTCCTGTATCTGTTACATTTATAGAACAAATACTTACTGAGTCCTCTATGTACTGTGCTATAAGCATTGAGGACACAAAGGTAGTCACTGTCTCTGCCTTCAAGGGGCTTAGAACCTAATGACAGAGAGAAAATTACCCAACAAATGCAATACTTGGACCTGAGACCTAGGAAAGGAATGTGGTGGAGTGGTGTCCTGAGAGATGTGACTACCACAGAAAGGCTTCCCAGAGGAAGGAATACTTGAGCTGAGATCTGAAGGATGGGTAGGGGTTTAAATGAGGAAGGCAGGGAAGAGTGAAGTGTGTGCGGTAAATGGGAGGGATTGAAGGAAGACGGGTGTGTCTGGAGTGGAGAGGAATTAAGGAATGAGGGGTTTTTTAGGTAGAGTGACCATGTAATTTGATCGCTAAGTTTATCAGCCAGAGTGCGACTCTTGAGAGTAGAACAGGATGCTATTAATAATTAAACCCAGACTACGAGCTTTGGTCAGAACATGCAGTCACCTCACTTTTATGGGCCATGTTGATATCATCTCTTTGAATAAGGGCTGGGCAACCAGCGGTACCTCTACTTCCTAGTGAACATGTCAGGGAGTTAAAACACCTTATCCAGTCCAAAAGGAACCCAAATAGACCTCAAAAGAGTGTTTTTCAGAACAGCTAGGTTGTAATGATTTGTTTTGGTACAGACATAAATGACTTTCATGATTTTAAAGGTTTAGCCTGGCAAGTTGGGTTTTAGTGTGAGTTATTGGAATAGAGGTACTTCCATGGTGTATGAAACAGCACAATTCAAACATATCTTGAGTGTTTTGCACATATTTTTGTTATAGCACGTCATTTTTTTTTTCTTAATTTTATTTATTCTTGGCTGTGTTGGGTCTTCGTTCCTGTGCGCGGGCTTTCTCTAGTTGCGGCGAGCGGGGGCTACTCTTCGTTGCGGTGCACGAGCTTTTCATTGTGGTGGCTTCTCTTGTTGTGGAGCACGGGCTTTAGGCGCGTGGGCTCAGTAGTAGTGGCGCACGGGCTTAGTAGCTCCGTGGCATGTGGGGTCTTCCTGGACCAGGGATCGAACCGGTGTCCCCTGCATTGGCAGGCGGATTCTTAACCACTGCACCGCCAGGGAAGTGCAGCACTTGTCATTTTGAAATGAGTGTTTATTTAAATAGAATTTTTTAAAAAGTTTCATTCTGGGTTTACATTTTGAGTGTAAGTACCACCTCTACATAACTTTCAAGGTGTGAGCCACTTGAATTTTTCCCTTTAAATTGATGTAAGAACTTTATACAGTTAAATGCATAGAGTTCAGTGAATTTTGCACACCCATGTAATCCGCACTCTGATCAAGAGATAGGACATCTCTTCTACCCCAGAAAACTCCCTTTTGAGGCACTTAAAATTTGATTAAGAAATATGGTTGTGGAGCCAGGCCTCAAATTCAAAATGAGTTGTTTTCTCTCTCCTTTTATAACTTTATTTTTGCTTCCTAAACATGCGGTAATGGTTACTTTAAACATGAAGCAAATTGTCGCCAGAAGAGACCGTTGCCTTTCAACTAGTTATGATTTAGTGGTTACTAATATAGTACATCCCTGCCCAATTTGCTATGGCTTTTTAGTCTTTTAAAGTGAGTAGTAAAATTTGAGTCATATCCCTATCACTGACTCACAAACTTACTAAGGATTGCCTGGTGTTTATTATTAGGCCGAAACTTTAGAATCTTGAGCAACTGAAAAAGGTTGTGATAATGCCAAATTTACATAATATTCTTCCCTAGCCCCCACCTTTTTCTTTCCTATTTATTTATTTATTTTTGGCCATGTTATGTCTTTGTTGATGTGTGCGGGCTTTCTGTAGCTGTGGCGAGCGGGGGCTACACTTTGTTGCAGTGCGCGGGGTCCTCATTGCCGTGGCTTCTCTTGTTGCAGAGCACGGGCTCTAGGCACGTGGGCTTCGGTAGTTGTGGCACATGGGCTCAGTAGTTGTGGCTCGCAGGCTCTAGAGCGTGGGCTGCAGTAGTTGTGGCACGCAGGCTCAGTTGTTGTGGCTTGTGGGCTCTAGAGCGCAGGCTCAGTAGTTGTGGCACACGGGCTT
The DNA here is from genome assembly GCF_949752795.1 of Hyperoodon ampullatus. Classification (NCBI taxonomy): domain Eukaryota; kingdom Metazoa; phylum Chordata; class Mammalia; order Artiodactyla; family Ziphiidae; genus Hyperoodon; species Hyperoodon ampullatus. Next base: position 17,051,901 of record NC_136924.1, on the reverse strand, counting down.
AGTTGCTCCGTGGCATGTGGGATCTTCCCGGACCAGGGCTCGAACCCGTGTCCCCTGCATTGGCAGGTGGATTCTTAACCACTGCGCCACCAGGGAAGTCCCCACCTTTTTCTTTTAGCCTGATGACGTCAGTCTATAGTAGACTTTGCAGATATGGAGAGGAGACAAGCAAATCTTAAACCTGTATGTAGAGCTGAGTTTTAGCCTTGAGTACTTCCTTCCATCTCAAAATTCTCAACTCCAGTTGCCAAGTAGCAGTTAGAATATTGACCTAAGTTACAACACAATTAGTTGTGAAATTGATTGAACTCAAGAGCTGTATGTCACTGTCTTTAAAGATTCTTGAATGCATAGATGGGAAGACTTGTTCTAAAGTGACTGTTAGTGAGTTTGGAATCTACTGAGGGATAGGGAAAGGAGATAATTCATCAGTGATTGAAAAAGGGGTTTACTCCTTTTTTTCCCTGTAGATTTAGTGTTCTAATTTGGAACCTGATCTGGAATCAGATCTGAATTAAGTTTTTTTTTTCCCCTGTGGAAGACAGTGCATTTTTCTTAGCAAAGTATCTGCTGCCAAAGCAGTGGTGGGTCATGATGGTGATGGTGACAAGTGGCTTAGACACTTCTTTCTCAGGGCAATACTACCTAATATTTCACTACTAGTTAGACATTTTTTTCCCCCCTAAACTCTGTTTTAGAAAGAATGAGTCAAAATGTATAGAAGGTTAAAGCCATATTTGGTTAGTGGAGAGGCTTGTCAGTAACCCATTTCCAGTTGGAGAGGCCCCTTCTCTGATCACATATTTATATTACTAGCAGATTCATTCCTCATTTTAAAAAAGTTTCATGCATTAAGCACAGGAAAATTTAATATGGCATTTCATTGTATGTATGCTGAGGTTGATTTTTCCTTCCTGCCTGCCTCAGTCCTCTTACTGGCAAGTCTTCCTGTAGCACCAGACAGCTTTAGACTCCCCGCTTTGCTTCTGTAAAAATCAGACCTGATGCTGCAGGCACTTCCTGTAGACTTTGTGAGTGCCAGGACTGTGCTGAGCACCTATTTGCATCCCTTCAGTGACTCCTCATACAGGCCTGTAAGAGTAGACAGATTGTTATAGTCATCTCTGATTCAAAGAGATCGTGGTATAACGATATTATAAGACTTGCCCAAGGGACAATTTGAGGCTGGAATCCAGGTTTGTTTGAGGTCAAGCACCAGTTCCTAACCAATATCATGTCCCTGTGCCCTGCTCTCTGATCCCATAGTATTGTGATGGTTTGTATTCATGTCTGATTTTCCAATTAGACAGAAGGTCTTAAAGATAGGAACTCTTAGGCTAGAGCTTTAGAAGATGCTACAGTTAGTTAATCTGCTTATTCATAAATATTTACTGAGCACCGCTATGTGCCCAGCATTGTTCTAAGCACTTGGAGTTATAGCAGTGAACCAAACGAAAATCATACCCTTAGAGTGGGAGGTAAACAGGCCAGCAAAATGTATGCTATCTCAATTGGCACTTGTGCTGAGGGGCAGGGCTGCTGTGTTGGTGCTGTGAAAATTGCCCCAGTCTTGCAGCATTGTGGGGATCCAGCAGAAAAGGGTGTAATACAGGGAAGAGGGTACTGTTGCTATTTATTTATTTATTTGTTTGTTTGTTTGTTTTTATTTTTGGCTGTGTTGGGTCTTCGTTGCTCAGAGCAAGCTTTCTCTAGTTGTGGTGAGCGGGGGCTGCTCTTGTTGTGGTGTACGTGCTTTTCATTGTGGTGGCTTCTCTTGTGGAGCACGGGCTCTAGGCGCACGGGCTCAGTAGTTGTGGCTCCTGGGCTCTAGAGTGCAGGCTTGGTAGTTGTGGCGCACGGGCTTAGTTGCTCCGCGGCATGTGGGATCTTCCCAGACCAGGGCTCGAACCCGTGTCCCCTGCATTGGCAGGCGGATTCTTAACCACTGTGCCACCAGGGAAGTCCCCAGGTTTCTATTTTAAGTAAAATAGGGAAGGTATCACTGATAAGGTGACATATGAGCGGAAACTTGAAGGAGACCAGAGAAACAGCCTAGGAGATATCTGGGAAAAGAACATTCCATTCAAATAATTGAGTGAATTCCAAAATCCTTCTAGGCTCATTTCTCCCCAAATACATAATTGTAATTTCGCATCCTTGGACAGTTATAATGTCGACCAACCTGGTTTATGGCAGTTTTTTCCTGACCACTTTTTACTGAGTTTTCTGGTTAGTGTATGCCCCAGGAATTAGCACAATTTTGATTACTGGAAAACCCAGCTGGATTTTTTTTTCCTCCTCTCCATCTTAGAGAGGATTGCAGATCATAATAAAACAGGCTGATAAGCTGCCTTGAACTTTTTACAAAAAATAATCTGATTCCTTTAAACTCTATATCTCCAATAAATATGAAATGAGAACTGATGTTCAGTATGATACAGCAAGATGCTCAATATTTTGTTAGGATGTTTAGCTAGGCAAGCTAACAGACAAGCCCTGAAAACAAAGAGGGTTTTCTTGCTGACATTTAGATAACTGGAAAATTCAGTTATCCAAAATGTCTATTTCTTACAGAATCTGAGACTACAGTACAGAGACTTGTTATCATTTAGAGCCCCAGACCTTTCATATATGAGACAAGATAAAAGCAAGGGTAACATTACCTTCATCATACAGTCACTCAAAAATCGTCGAATACTTACTCTTTAAGTTCTGGCGGGTAATTTGGTCTATTCTTGAGTTACAGGAAGTCCCTGGTGTCAGGATATAAAAATGAATCTTTCTCTGGTTGCACTTGCCTCATCAAAGATGAATGAAACGTACTTTCTCAAATATGTTTCACCATGAATTCTACCCCATCCATGCTGCAGCCCCAGAAGTAATATCTCCTTTCACACAGTTTGAAACTTGCTGTATCCATCCAGTCTAGGTGGTCTTCTTTTTGCTGTATAAAAATTGGATGAGTACTTCAGGCATTTCAAGGTTGAGTCCAGATAAATACTAACCAGATAATTCTGGCCATTTGACTAAAGATGGTGGGATGGGATTGTGGGGAAGGGGGAAAAGAATGAATTTAAAAAGGGAAAATACACTTTTTTTTTTTTTTTTTTTTGGCTGCATTGGGTCTTCGTTGCTGCGCGCAGGCTTTCTGTAGTTGCAGTGAGTGGGGGCTACTCTTTGTTGTGCGTGGGCTTCTCATTGTGGTGGCTTCTCTTGTTGCAGAGCACGGGCTCTAGGCGTGCGGGCTTCAGTAGTTGTGGCTCACGGGCTCAGTAGTTGTGACTCGCGGGCTGTAGAACTCAGGCTCGGTAGTTGTGGCACACAGGCTTAGTTGCTCGACGATGTGTGGGATCTTCCCGGACCAGGGCTCGAACCCGTGTCCCCTGCATTGGGAGGCGGATTCTTAACCACTGTGCCACCAGGAAACTCCTGCCTTCATTTCTTAATGAGTGTCCCCTTTGTTTTTCTTCCTTCCACCTACTCACACTGAACTTGTCATCTTAGACAGAAAAACACTCTACTGTGTAGAATAAAGTAAAAACATCTAAATGTGTGGTTGGACAAACTTATTTTTAACTCTTTTGGTGTAACACTGTGTGTTAGGCAATAATTAAAGTTCTGGTGAAGCTAATTGAAATGGGGCTCTTTAGTTGACTATTGCATAGTTAAAAGGCTTTAGGGTGTTATTAGAATAAAAATACATTTCAGCATCTTGAGTATAACTCTCTGGCCTAGTATAGTATATTTTTTCTGTGAAAATGTTCATTTATATCAAGGGAATAAAACCCAGCATGTTTGTGTGGTTGGGTGTGTTACATATGTTTGCTGGAGGGCTGGGGTGAGTGGAGCGTTTGCATTGGGAAGAGGAGGGGGTAAAATCCAAGACATGGTGCAAAAGGAAAACTTCTGCAGCCTCTGAGGGTCACATGTGTATGCCTGTGTATGCTCTTCTTAAATCAGTGCAGGGAAGGAAATGTGCTGATAAGCTTTAATTAAAAAAAAATAGGGTTTATTCTGATGCCTGGCCTCTGATTTTGATAAAAGAAAGTAACAGAGAAAGAAGAATATTTCTTTTACCACAGTCTGTCATCACACCAGAAAACTATGTCCCTAGGTCCATAACATTTAAAACCTTATCCATTTTGATTGAGACTAAAGTACCTGACAAAGAAAATGTATGAACATGGAGGGTAGAATTTTCATAAGCTTTTCAAATCACCAGCGTTTAGGGAGCGCCTGTTATGTGCAGGGTCTCTCTTCATTAGAGTCAAGTTCTTCACACTGGAAAAAGCAGTATACAACTTGGCAAACCGACAAGGCCCTAGCCACACACTGGTGGTGAAGTACCAAAAGCTACAGCATTAAAAAGGACAAAGGAGCAAAAGGAGCCTTCCATTACAGAAAGAAGGGGTGAAGTTAGAATCCCCCCTTTATGCTTAGACCTGGATTAAACACCCATCTATGAACTTAGCACCCAGGATGGTAATGCTGAGGGGGCACTGATTATAAGGTGGGGTTGCCCTGATTCCAAGGACAGAAGATAGATACTGAGACTGCTGTGCCCGTGCAAGGCTCTGATTATGTGGGCTTGGTTTTTTCTGGCATTAGCTTGGCCACCAAGCTCAAGTTTAGCCGTTAGGATTTCAACTTTAAAACGCCAACAAGGACTTCCCTGGTGGTGCAGTGGTTAAGAATCCACCTTCTAATGCAGGGGACATGGGTTCCCTCCCTGGTCCGGGAAGATCCCACATGCCGCGGAGCAACTAAGCCCATGTGCCACAACTACTGAGCCTGCGTACCACAACTACTGAGCCCACGTGCCACAACTACTGAAGCCCACACACTCTAGGGCCTGTGTGCTGCAACTGCTGAAGCCTGCGCACCTAGAGCCCGCGCTCTGCAACAAGAGAAACCACCACAGTGAGAAGCTCATGCACCACAAGAAGAGTAGCCCCCGCTCGCCACAACTAGAGAAAGCCCACGTGCAGCAACCAAGACCCAATGCAGCCAAAACAAACAAAGGAAAAAAAAAACAAAAAACCCCAAAAAACTGCCAACAAAGGGTCTCAGCCCTTTTCCTGCTTTGATAGGCTCAGCAAAAAACAATTACAAACCACAAGTTCCTGTGGTCATTTCAGGGTCATGTGTAATTTTGGGTACACTCCATTCTCTCCCGGGAGAAAGCATATTAGAACAGTAGAACGTAGGAGGGAAGAGTAACACTGCTGAAGATACTGTATCTCTGCACATAAAAAGTTAACCCTCCACACACCATGGTACCTACTGTAACCCCGATGGCAGCCAGGGTCACCTGACTGCTCAAGAGCTGGAAGGATCAGACCCCCCGTCTTCCGGCCTGATAAAGTCCGATGTCATTTTCAAGTTTTCGCTCATCCCTAGGTAGCACACCCTCTCCTCTGAACTCTGTCCTTGATCCCCCAGCTGCGTGGGCTGTCTAGCCAGGTGTGGAACTCATCTAGCATCTTCACTCATAGAAGTAGCCCATCTCTTTGTGCAGGTGGCTTTAGCAAACGAGCCGAGAAGATGGAGGAGACTGACACTGCAGCAGCCTAGACATCTCCAATTACTTGGATTTTTGTAATGCTTTGGTTCTTTCTGGATCCCAGGCTCCAGGTCCTTCCTCCTTTCCCCTCCCCACCGCCATCATCTCCTCTCTCTCCCTCCCTTCCTCTCTCCTCCCCCCACTTTCCCTTCCTTTCCTTGTCAGTTTTGTCCCTCAGGAGCAAACCTCAAATTCCTAAGGGAGTAAAGAGATCAAGGCTGATACTGCCTCTTTCTGCTATCGCTGAAGGAAAAACAATGTTTTCCCTTTTATTCTTCTATTTACAGTCATTTTTTGGGTGAGGTTGCAGAGAAAGACAAGTAATGAGGGAGAGGGAAGGACAGTTTGAGTCTTCAGGATTAGCAGAAAGACCTCAGAGACATCAGCCTTTACTTAGACACCCCAAGAACGTCTGAGGGTCAGGGTGGCGGCGGGGTGCTTTAGGCACAGGATCTGGAATCTGAGATTTGATTTCGGCCGCTTGAATCCAGCCGAAGCGCTGTTGCCGGTGCCAAGAGGCAAGGCACTTGATCCTCGCCGAGTCCCGGGTTGGGTTCTTGGCCTGGAAAATGGAGTTGAGAATATATCCAACGTTCAACTCCAAAATTCAACCTCTGAAAGCAGGTTTTGGGTTTTTTTCCTATCTAGGTTTGGCAAAAACACTTCTGGCAGTAAAACCTCACCTGGCGTGAAGAAGCAGTCTTCTTCCTTCTGTATCTGTTCACACATTGTGCTGTAGGAATGTTCCCATGGTTGAGTTCCAGGCCCCAAGGAAGGGGTTCATACCATGTGGTACATGCTCCATATGGACTCCCAAAATCTGAAAAATGCTGAATTGCAGAAACACAAGTGGCCCTTAGGCGTGGGATAAGGTTATGCACCTCGGAGGGTGTTGGGGCATAGCTAATAGCTGTGAGGGGGTTAATGGGAGCCAGCATGGTATAATCACTCAGTGTTGGCCGCTTTCACCATTGCACTGTGTTCTTGAATGACAGCGGGAGGCTATGTCTAGCTCCAGGAATAGCTACAAAACTTTGTGTTAGGAAGTACCCAAGACCCTGCAGGTTACACATCAGCGTATTTTATTTCTGTTGTCTATATTTATCTTGAGTGTTGAATTTGCTTCCGATTTTCTTTTGGGCTGGTTTCTCAATGCCCTCTAACTCCACTTTTTTATGAGGAAAAATAGCATTTTCTCCCACCCCTGCCCCCCACCCATCTCTCTCTCTCTCTCTCTCTCTCTCTAGCACTTAAATGCCCTTTCTCCTTGATCACAGGGAACCAGAGAGCTGATTACTGATGCTGCTGCAGAGCCTTTCTCTGACAGTGGTGATTAATGGTCAAAAGATGCTAAATGTGAAACAGTAATTCAGGAAAGCTCTCAGGACATTTTCTCCGGAGCCAGGTGCTAAGAACTTCTCAACAGGGACAACTTAGTGGGGGACATGGAAAATGAACACACACAATGTAAAACTTTGGCTATAAATATAAGCTGATTTGCAGGAGAGAGTGCTATGTTGTTTGGTGTTTCCTCCATGGTATGGCCTGTCGCCTGAGGTAGTTAAAATTCTTTTTCCTGCATGTAAATTTAGGAGCTTGAGTATGAGGAAGAATCAAGAGGGCTAAGCTAGAAGAGCTTGACTGATTGAAATAAAAAATTAAACACTTTTTGTCCCATGGTGATAAGATAATCAAAGTAACCTTCTATTGTAAGAAATACTGATGTTTCGTAAAAACAAAACAAAGGAAAAAACTGACAGGAAGTTGTGGATTCATTTTGCCTGTTGAAGCCAGTTTCCCAAACTCTTGCTGAGTGGAGACTGTTTTCTGAGGATGCACTCCATGAAATATTTTAAGTTGTTAGAAGTATTTTTGGTTCTGTTTTTTGTTGTGTTTTGTTGTTTAGATTTTGGATTCTCGGATTCTAAGATCTGGGTTTCTGTGTTGTTGTCTTCATCAAAAAAAAAAAAAAAAGTAAATGAGTGAAATAAATCATAGTAAGTGCAAAGGAGATGCAAACAGCAATGAGAACTTAAAGTTTTAATAATGTTTTACTTTGTAAACTCAAGCCACAAGTCATTTCTTGCTGACAGCTATTTTAGAGGCTGAAGAAATAAATTTGTCTTGAGCACAATTGCTATGAATTTTTTTATATAATCCACATTTTCCCTCTTTAATTGTCATGGCTTTCTGAGTTCTGAATAGCACACAGCTCCCCCACCTCCTCAGGTCATATTGTCTCAAGACAAATACAAAATGTGTAGAAAATTAAAGCACTCACAATTGGTGTTAGGGGAAAAGAAGGAAATCACAAAAGCTCTCTCCTTATCCCGTAACGGAAGAACTCAAGTAACCACATTTTTCTTGGCTTTCTCTAAGGGCACTCACAACCCATGGAATCCACTTGAGAATAAATCAGTAACCACACCCCCTCCCCACCATCCCTGTGATCAGGGCTGCATTTATTCCGTCCCCAGGTATGGAACCACAGCAGGCAAAGTCTGATCTTCCCCTCAAACAAAATAGGATTTAATCTCTTTTTGTTTCTTAAACGTCTTTTTAAATTTCTGAGTCCTTTGTTTCTTCATTTTTTTTTTCATTCAGTGATTGTTTTTAATTTTGATTTTGTTCAAAGGTAAACCTAGCTCCTGGTGTCCTCCTTCTTCTGTACTAAAAACACATGCATGGCAGTTTACCAAAGACAGGAGAAAATGGCTCATTCTCGAGTGACGTGTTCAATAGCAGAAGAAGTTAGGATCTGGGAAGTTTCTGTATATGAAAGGGTCTGGAAGATCTTTGTTTCAAGCTGTCTGAGTCCACTTTAGCCAGTCCAGGCACATTCGTTGTATCTAAACCTCTTTTCCTTTCCTTTCTTTTTAAATATGTGTTCAGAATCTGATTTTATGAGCATCAACCAATGTGCAGGATTCAGCTCAGCTCTAATGAGAATTCAGAGGTCATGACGGCACAGTCATCACCACTGGGGGTTTATAATCTAATGCAGAAAAGGGATTGACAAAATCTAATAGTAAGACAATATTTTGTGTCATGATAAAGGTACAGAGTGAAATGCTTAATTTAGGGAAGGCTTCATAAGAAAAGGGGCATTTAAAGGAGACTGATGGGTCAATAGTGAAAAGGGAAGGATGTCAAGACTGAAGGCTTGAGTTCAGTGAACAGAGTATTCCAGTGTACCTAGAGCTCAAGGTATGTGTATAAACTAAGACCTTGTCCTAAAAAGAAAATCACAGTCTAGCGAGGGAGAAGTGTAAATAAACGAATGAATGAGAGTACATTGTGCACCCTGAGTTATGCCCAAAGACCTTTGGAGCATCGAAGAAGAAACCCTAACCGTGGTGGAGGCTGGGCTTGGTTGGAAAGCTTCACTGGGGTCTGAATCTTTTTTTTTTTTTTTTTTTTTTTTTAAATTAATTAATTTATTTATTTTTGCTGTGTTGGGTCTTAGTTTCTGTGCGAGGGCTTTCTCTAGTTGTGGCAAGCGGGGACCACTCTTCATCGCGGTGCGCGGGCCTCTCACTATCGCGGCCTCTCTTGTTGCGGAGCACAGGCTCCAGACGCGCAGGCTCAGTAGTTGTGGCTCACGGGCCTAGTTGCTCCGTGGCATGTGGGATCCTCCCAGACCAGGGCTTGAACCTGTGTCCCCTGCATTAGCAGGCAGACTCTCAACCACTGCGCCACCAGGGAAGCCCCTGGGGTCTGAATCTTGAAGGAGTACTTTGCCCACAGAAATAAGAGAAAAGCATATGTAAGTTCCCCTTACCCTTTGAACTTGTAACAGATGCACAACTTTTCTGGGGCTTTCTAAGGAAATTTTATTTCAAGATTCTGCTAGGCAGTAGTTCTCCCTTCTCTGAATTGACGTGTAAGGATGCCAAGTTCTGCTTTTTCTTTCCTTACTGATTTCTCTTAGTTTTTTCCTCTCACTGTTCTTATTGGTATTTATCACTTTTCTTTCCTCAGTAAAGCTCCATTTGCTTCTCAACCTGGACCCTGTAGGAAGCACCCATGCTGTTTGGTCACCATGCTGATGACCTTCCAGAGGTCACCATCTCAGGTCATCTTCCCCAGCATCCCTTCAGTTTCATTAAGCAAAACACCTAGTTGTTATAAATGCATGGTGGGACCCTTGCTTTCTATAGAAGAGCAGTATAAGAAACGACCTCAAGCAGTGGTTGAGAGTCCGCCTGCCGATGCAGGAGACACGGGTCCGTGCCCTGGTCCGGGAAGATCCCACATGCCACGGAGCGGCTGGGCCCGTGAGCCATGGCCGCTGAGCCTGCGCGTCCAGAGCCTGTGCTCCGCAACGGGAGAGGCCACAGCAGTGAGAGGCCCGCGTACCGCAAAAAAAAAAAAAAAAAAAAAAAAAGAAAAAAAGAAACGACCTCAGGATTGCACCAGGAGATGGTGTTTCAAGTTGAGGCTCTAAAGTCAAATTGCTCAATTCTGCCACTTAGTAGATGTTTAATCTCAAACTAGTTACCCAATCAGTCTATGCCTCAATTTCCTTTTCTATAAAATGGAAATAATACAGTACCTACCTCACAGGGTTATTGTGAGAATTAAATGAGATAATCCATGGAGAGCATTTAGCACTGTGGTTAGGATGTAGTCACATTTTAATAAATATTAGCTATTATTTACATTTTTTGGCCCGCCATATAGCACCTTCTTGCTTTGTATGCTGTATGATGTCAACCTGCAATGGTCTATTTTATGTGTCACCTTGACTGGGCCATGGGATGCCCAGATATCTGATTAAACATTATTTCCAGGTGTGTCCATGAGGGTGATTCTGGAAGAGACTAGCATGAACAGGTGGACTGAATAAAGCAGATGGCCCTCTCCAGTGTGGGTGGGCATCATCCAATCCATTGAGGACCAGGAACTGAACAGAAAGGCTGAGGAAGCTTGGGTCCTTGTTCTGCTGACTGAGCTGAGACATCAATCTTCTCCTGCTCTTGAGAATGCTCAAGCTTTTGAACTACACCATACGCTTTCTTGAATCTCCAGCTTTCAGACAGCAGATGTGGGACTTCTCAACTTCCATAATCGCATGAGCCAATTCCTCATAACAAATCTCTTTCTATATATATATATATTCCTATTGGTTCTTTTCTCTGGAGAACCTAATACACAGCTTTTCTAATCAAAGTGTAACCACTTTGCAGCGAGCAGCATCAGCATCATCTGGGAGCTCATGAGGAATACCTATTCTCAGGCCCCGCCTTGCAATTTTAACAAGACCCCTGAGTGATTCCCAACCACATTAGAGCATACAGTTCCCTTATTCCCCATGAAAACTTCATGGTTGTATCAGTGCTTTATCAACTATGGAACAGCCATGGCCTCACACCACAGACTGAAGATCAGCCAACTAAAGACAATTTCAGCAAAGACGCAGAGTTAACAAAGACGTAGCCCCATTTCAGATGGTGCAGTTCTAGGGAAATAACTTATAAGGGTTTTTTAAGGCCTCACAATCTCAGAAAGATGAGAACAGGAGGAATAGATCCCTACTCTGAATATAGTTCCATACCACAGAGGAGGAGGGGAACTGGAGGGGAAGAGAGACCTAGTGACCAGGGACAGTGTTCTTTATCCTGCTCTTAAAAAGAGGCAACCTAGAAGAGAATCAAGGGAACAAGGGAGAGGAGTACCTGAGACTCAAGCATCTACTGAGGAAAGTTGACTAGACAGAGATAAGTAAGAACTAAGGGAAGGCCTTTGAGCCAAGAGCTCTCACACTAACCTAGTTTCCTGTGGAGTTAACTTTTCACAAAGAAAGGGGAAAATGACAAGAACTTAAGACATATTTTTCTTAATGGGATTGGCTGGGGTGAGGATCAAGACATTTGTTGGAAAAGTACTTACAGACAATAGAACCATATCTGAGCTTTAGCTACTCACTACCTTCTCTTCCCTCCTCAGTTTTCTGAATGACTGAAAAAATACACATTACATTCTCTCAAATGTTCAGATTTCCAGCCTGAGTCCTAATGGACAATTCAAGGGGACCAAGTAAACACTGAATGGATTGATGGTAATCCTCCAAAGTTATTGGGCAATATCAGGACCAGATGAAATTGTGCCCAATAAAAGTTGAATAAGTAGCAGAAAAATGGGATTTCCTTACAATCATAAAAAAAATGAAAAAGCAATGTGACATGTAAAAGAAAGGTGGCACATAATATGTGTTACAATCATAATTACTTCAGGAAATTAAAAACAATAGACTAGATTTCCTCCATCCTCTCAAAGGGATTTCAGTCCTGGTGAATGGAAAGGTGACCTGGCATGCTTAAAGAAACTGAAGGGGAGAATATGATCAGTTTTGAAATGAAAATGGCTTCAGAAGCAGAGCAGCATCAACACTGAAAAAAGATCAGAGATATGGAGGGTAAACAAGAGAAGAACCACACAGAAGGCAGTGGAAAAATAGAAGACAATGAAAGAAATTAACTAGGAGCGCAAAGAAGTGAAGACCCAACACAAGGATGATTTGAGCACCAGATGATGAAAAACTAGAATGAGCTGGAACTAAATAATGCATCAACAACTTATAAACATACTGTTTTCCAAAACATAACAAAGCAGTGGCAGAGGAATGCATGCAGGGTTTTATCATTTATTTAAAGCTTAAAAACAGATAAACAATTCTATGTGTATAACACATTGTGAGGATATAAAGCAATAGATGAGAATGATAAACTCCTAATTTGAAAGAGTGACTACCTCAAGGGATTGGGGAATGGAATCTGAAATGTACACACAGTGAGCTTTGATGGCATTGTTATATTTTTTCTTTTTTTCAGGTAAGGTAGTGGGAAGATGGTTATTCATTGTATTATTATTTATAGCTCTTTGTTTTGTGCTTTTGAAGATGTGGTAGAACAGGCCTCCTCATGCTTTATAGATGGGAGTGTAAATTCTATTAAATTATTTCTGGAGCTCAGTGAGCATTTTCAAAATTCATATTCAGGCATTCCTTTATTCAGATTTCTTCTATTATATCTTAAAGTTTTTATATTATAAAATATTTAACGTATACAACAAGGTTTAAAGAAAACCTTTAGAAATTCTAATTGTAGTTGCATTAATTTTAGGTTCTTTTTGGAAGGATTAACATTTTAAAGACAGTGAGTCTTTCCACATAGGAGATGAAAAATACCACAATAGCTGATCATATTTGGTTTCTAAGGTTTGGATTAGAAAGCCAAATATCTGTTCTCAAGAGTTGAGAAACCAAAGAATTTGTTCAAATTTTCTGAATATATTCGGCTCCTTAATTGTATAGTGAGAATTGAGATTAGTAAGGAGTACTATCTGAACTGTAATTTGTTATTTTGCAAACTAAACTCTCTGCAGTAAAATGAACTGGGCCCAGACTCTTTCTAATGGTAGATTGTTCATGATATTCTAATTTCTTCTTTGGTGAAGAAGAGAGGGAAAGTGTTATTTTTGTTTTACATTGTCTTTTTTGTATTATTTATATCTCCATATCCTTACTTATTTGTATCTGCTTGATCCATCAAATTCTCACACAAAATCATGCCCACTATGGCTGTGATTTTTATGATGGCTATACCTGTCTTTGTCAGAGTTTTTTGCTTTATGTATTTTGCTGCTGTAGTTTTTGGTGTGCAGGAATTCATTCATTGTATTTGTAGATGTCATAATATGCCTCTTTTCCTTGCTTAATGGTCTTGATCTTGAATTCTTCTTATCTTATCTTGATTCTGCCATTTCTGCTTTCTGTTTGCCTATGTTTGCCTGGTGTAATTTTCCACATGCCTTTATTTTCAAGCTTTCTTTATCATTCTGTTTTAGGCGTGTTTCTTGAATACCACATTGGGCTGGTATATCTATTAGGATGATTTGGGTTGGAAATAATGTGCACTGGTTTCAAAAAATAGAGGAAGATATATTTGCTCTTATAAAGTTGCAGGATAGGTTTCGTTTCAAGCATGTCTTGTTTCAGTTTTGCTGCTTGATTTCTCTCAGTTCTTTCAGCTCTGTGCTCCTTTGTGTGTTGGACTGCTTCTCTCATGGGAGCAAAATGGCCAGAGGGGTCCCAGGCGTCCCATGTGTTTATACCTCACAGTCCAGAGAATGAGAAAACTCCTTTTCTGAAAACCTTGACAACTCTTTAATCACATGTCAAACCCTAAAAAAAAAATCACTATGACCAATGGTGTGCCTTGCCCCATTGAGTCTGGGCCTGTATTATTCATCCTTGAACCAATCACTTTGGTGAGGAGATTGGTATCATGATAAATGGTTAGTTTGGGTGAATTAAGGCTCAAGCCTAAAGCTGAAATTTGAGATTAATTCCAACCCAAGCTAATGTGCTATTATTCAAGAGAACAGAGTAAGTAAGTACTGTAAAGAAGTTAGCACAATTCTCACTATTGCATAACAATATAATTCTATATCTTCAGAAGCCAAATGGATCAATTGATAAAACATACCAGAAATAATTAGAAATTATGAGTAAGATTTTTTTGGAATATTAATATTCATAAGGGAAAAATCAATAGTTTTCCTGTCACAAAGAATAACCAATTAGAAAATATAATTGAAGAAAATATTAAGTATAAAATATATTGGAATATATTTATTAAGAAACATGCAGTATTTATATGAAAACATATTAACTTTGAGATTTAAGATGTTTCTGGCTAGAAAAACTTAATTTTGTAAAGATGTCTGTCCTCTTTAAAATACTCTCTTTGGGGTGTGTGTTTGGGGAGGGAGGTTTGGTAGTTGAGACAAAAGATTTAAAAGTGCATCTGATGAAATGAATTATGCTATACTATCCAGAAAATTTCTAAAAAACAAAACAAAACAAAACAAAAAACCCCCAAACCAGGTGTAATGGGCCTTTGAAGAAGAAGAAAGCCTTTTCTCACCAGATGTATAGACATAGTATAAAGCTACAGTAATTAAAAGCAATGGAGTGCTGGTGAAGAAACAAATAGAGAAAATAGTTAAACACAATAGAAAAATCCAGAAAAAGACTAAAGTAATATAAAGATGACTTAGCACATTAACACATTAACAGAGTGTGTGTGTAAATCCAAGAGAGTATATGAATTATTCAATATATAATTAGACAATAATTAGTTATTTGAGAAAAAATATAAACCATATCCTTATCTCACAGCTCATACTAAAATCAGTACCAGATGGAATTTAACTGTAAATTGAAGTAGAGTAGGCCTTTTTATGAATGATGGGGAAAACAATCAAGAAATATGACTATATAGTTTTAAATTTTTGTATGTGAAAACAAATACATTAGCAAACAATCCTTTCCCTCTATCTAAGAAAACTATAAAATCTGGACAAAATTTTAAGAGAAAAAAACATTTAAATCACCAATGAGCTAATAAGTCAAAGAAAAGAAGGAAAAAAATAAAGAAAAGAAAAGAGAACTGAGCTTTGCATTTAGGACTGCTTTTCCCATAGAGGCATCTGCCAATTTTGGAAGTTAAGTGAGAGGCTGATAAGGTGAGCTGAGCCTTTAAAGACGCTTAGGCCTATGGGAGGAAAAGAAGTTCAATGCTGCCAAGGAGGGAAGCACTGGTAAACTCACAGGTTTTAGATTGGGACTCCAAACTAAAGAGCTACATTCCATGAATAAGGATGGTCCTGAAATAGATCTTCCCCAGAAGGGACTGATATTGTCATTTAATGATTGAATTAACATAATTCAGGATTGCTAGTGTCCCTAGTCACCTGTCATAAGCAAACAAAATCTCTGAAGGAAGGTAACATCCTAGTCTCAAATTACCTCTTACCACTTTTCACATGCAATATCTGACATTCAGTCAAAAATAACCAGACATACAAGGAATCAAGACAGTGTAATGGAAAATCAAAAGAAGCAGCAGTTGGTATAAGGAATCCATCAGGTACCTTAAAATTGGAGTTTTCATACAATGGATTTTAAAGTAAATATAATTAATATATCTGAGATAATAAAACATGAGACTGATAATTTCAACAGATAACAGTAAATTATAAAAAGGTACGAAATGGAAATTCTAGAACAGAAAAACAAATATAATTGAAATCAGGAATTCAATGGAGGTTTAACATGAAGCTAGACACATAGAAGAGAGAATTAGTGAACTGAAAGATAAATATGAAAAAAATATACAGCATGAAGCACATAAAGATGAAAAGATTAACACACCCACACACAGAAAACAATGTAAGAAACATAGGGGAACTAGTGAAAAGTTCTAACCTATTTGTTAAGACTCCCAAAAGGAGGGAATTCCTTGGTGGTCCAGTGGTTAGGGCTCTGTGCTTCCACTGCAGGGGTCATGGGTTTGATCCCTGGTTGGGGAGCTAAGATCCCGCATGCTACATGGTGCAGCCAAAAAAATAAAGATAAAAATAAAAGTAAAATGATGGGAAAACTCCTGCAAAAGAGTTTCTATAAGCTGAAGTCTCATCCTTCAAAAATGAGCATGAAATAAAGGCATCCTTTG
This sequence comes from Hyperoodon ampullatus, assembly GCF_949752795.1. NCBI lineage: Eukaryota > Metazoa > Chordata > Mammalia > Artiodactyla > Ziphiidae > Hyperoodon > Hyperoodon ampullatus. The sequence continues at coordinate 17,035,818 of NC_136924.1, read as the reverse complement.
ATAAACACTGAGGGAAATTTGGCACCCACAGACCCATACAAGAGGAAGTACTAACATGTTCTATTCTCAAAGAAGACAGTTGTTTTGGATGGAAACTCAAAGATATAGGACAGATTTAGAGCCTCGAAAAGGATAAATATTTAATGTTGTTGTGAGACTATAATAATAGTATCTTGTAGGGCTAAATGTATCACATATAACGTGTTAAGAGAAGATAAAAGGAGTTAAAGTGTTCTAAGCTTTTTGCATTGTCTGGGAAGAAGTAAATATACTCATTTATCTTAGACTACAATATGTCACCTATGCAGGTTGTAATTTCTATTTTAACAAATAATAGTAAGATAATGTATAGCTACCAAGTTAATAGAAGGAGGAAATGGAATTATAAAAAAGTAATCAAAAGAGAAGAAAGAATATAGAACAATAAGTAGTACAGATAAAAAACAAATAGCAAAACCCAATCATATCAATAATTACATTAAATGTAAATGGACTGCATATTCCAATTAAAAGACCCATATTGTCAGACTAGATTAAAAAATAAAAACAGGGCTTCCCTGGTGGTGCAGTGGTTGAGAGTCTGCCTGCTAATGCAGGGGACATGGGTTCGAGCCCTGGTCTGGGAGGATCCCACGTGCCACGGAGCAACTAGGCCCGTGAGCCACAACTACTGAGCCTGCGCGTCTGGAGCCTGTGCTCCGCAACAAGAGAGGCTGCGATAGTGAGAGGCCCACGCACCGCGATGAAGAGTGGCCCCCGCTTGCCGCAACTAGAGAAAGCCCTCGCACAGAAACGAAGACCCAACACAGCCAAAAATAAATTAATTAATTAATAAACAAAATAAATAAATAAATAAATAATAAATAAAAACAAAAACAACCAACTATGTGTTATTTTTAATTAGAGAGACACTTAAAATACACAGAAGAGACTGAAACCAAAAAGATGGAAAAGTTATATCATGCAAAAATTACCCAAAAGAAAGCTATTATCACTACGTTATTAAAAGTAGACTAATGAAAAATGAAGAAGAAAAAGTTGTTGTGGCGGGGAGGAGGAGAGAGAAACCAGACATTCAGTGTAAGCAGTGTTTTTGAAGGAGCCAACCTCTCTCTGAAGACAGTGGGCAAAATGGGGTAAATGGGCTGATGAATGTGGAGCATGTGTGCTAGGAACTAGTGGGAGATAACATAGGCTTGGAAAGATGGGATCAGATTAGGGAAGGCCTGCAAATTCTTTCAATGGACATTATATGTCATAGATTTGGTCATGACTTTAATCAGTGAGAAGCTGGTATATCTGCAGTTAGTGGTAGTGAAAAATAAATTTAAACCTGTCATTATCAACCTCATTAACAGCTTTTGGATTATTGGAATAAGTCTATTTTTACCTACTGTAAGTGTTAAAGTCTCCTTAATCACCCTCAAATAGTACAGTGGTGGTGGTTAAGAACTCTGGCTCTGCAGAATTTGCCTGGGTTCAAATTCTGCCCTCACATTCTGCATCCAGTTCTTCCTAGCTGTATGACCATGGGCAAAGACTCTTAACCTCTCTGAAGCTCTGTTTTTTAAATCTATAAAATGGGAATATTGGGAGAACATAACTACTAGGCTTGTTCTGAGAATTAAATGAGTTAATATTCATGAAATATGAGAACAATGGCTGGAGCATAGTAAATCCTTAACAAATGGCTGTTATGTTTTATTGTTATTAAAATTATGCCTTTACATGGGAGATTGTTTTGGGATCTAAATTAAATACTGATTCAGTAAGTCTAAGGAAACCAACTGAACAGCATTTTTTTCTGGCCTTGCTCTATCCTCAACTCTGAACCAGGAGCTTAGTAATATGTCTGGTCTTTCCTACTTGAAATATATTTCCCGAAATCTGGCAAACAGTGAAGGAGTCGTTCCTATGTGCGGGCCCTCTAGTTGGCACTGAGAATGTTCTCCAGTAAGGCACAGGCTGTACCCCTGAAGGAGCTCACAGACCGGTGAGTTAAGAATTTCCATGAATAAAGGATTTCCATGCAGTGGGATATGGGTAATAGGAGGAAGGGTGTAGGATGAAGAATGCACTTTGGAAGCAGAGGAGAGGCATATTTTCTGGCTGGGTCATATGAGGAAGGCTTCCCAATGGATTTGGAAGGGAAGGCTGGAGAGGAGATTCTAGGCATAAAGAAGTACATGTGTATAGAGGAGAATGGAAGTACTGGCCGTGCTGGGGAGTAGCTAATGGCCCATAGTGTGGGGAACATCAGATGGACAGAATAGGAAGTGGCATTTGTGAAGTCTGGAACAGCAGGCCAGAGTTGGGTTGTGACTGCTTTTCCATGAAATTTAGAATTATTCAGGATTATTTTAAAGGCCACTCTTTTGTAGTGAACCTTCAAATAAAGTTATACTTAAGGTATAGATGTACTTTTCAGTTTATGGAAGAAATTCAGTATGCATGTTCCCTAAGTAGTCAAGCACTGATAGGAATTTAGGGCTTAGACATAGAATTATTCTTTCTTTCTTTTTTTTTTCCTTTGGATTTGTTTTATTTTCACACTGATTACAAGAAAAACTAAAGGCCTTTGGGTTTGGACTTTCAAGGTGAAAAAGTACTACATTGGATCAACCTTTTTTGATTTTTCATTTGTTTGTTTTTTTTAATTGAAGTATAGTTGATTTACAATATTGTGTTAGTTTGAGATGTACAGCACAGTGATTCAGTTATACATATATATAAAATAGATAACCAACAAGGACCTACTGTATAGCACAGAGAACTAAACTCAATATTTTGTAATAACCTATAAGAGAATATATATATTCTTTTTCAGGTTCTTTATGTGTATATATATATGTAAAACAGAATTACTCTTTCTTAAACTAAGTGATACTATGACCAATTAAATGTGCCCTCGTACTTGCTGAACTGTTCCATATATGGTTATACAAATTATGACTATAACAGTGATGAAAATAATAGCATGAGTAATAATAATGCTATCTAACATTGATTGACAGCATTTTATGTGTCAGGAACTGTTGCAGAATCTATTAATTTCATTAGCATATTTAATCCTTATCTTGAGGCAGATATTATTATGTATATAAGATAACATTTTATAAGCCAGTGAAAACACTAAACCAATGGTAATGGTAGGTTATGTTATTTTCTTAACCTGCGCAGTAGGCCTCGTCTGCCTCTTATTTTCCTTACGTGCTCTTCTTTTCTTTAGTTTTATGCTATAGGCTAGAGAGAGAGACAGACAAAAACCCAGAGGAAGGAGGGGGAGAGGGAGATAGACCAAGAAAGAGACAGAGACAGTGGGAGAAAGAGAAGAGAGAAAAGGGAAGATCTTTAGGAAATTATTATCCCTAACTGCAGTTTGAGTTTTGTTTTTCTTTTTAAAACTCATGCAGAGAGAAAAAAAATAAAGACAGTCTTATCATATAAGAATATCATTCTACCTTGCTGATTTTGCCTAGGTTGAGACTGGTAGGTGCTGAATTAGAGATTCTGGAAGATACGCTGGGTTTCAAGCAGATGGAGAGTTTGTCTTGCCTTTCGAGCCAGACTCAAAGTAAGCGCTCTAATATAATATCATTCTCCTCCCCGCTCACTACATTTGCACAAAATCAGGTTCTCAGGTACCAGCTCAAGGTAGTCACTAACTTTCCACTTAGAACATTTACTTGGTTGTGGGAAAAAATAGAATAATGAACATTTGAGACTCTCAAAGTACTATTAGGAAGATATTAATGGACATCCCCTTAAGACTGTAATTAATTCTGCAAGAAAATTATGATGGAATTGTCAATTTAGAAATTTAAAATTTGGACTTAGATTCAAAAATTTTAAGAAGAAGAAGAAGAAAAAACAAAAACCCTTGCAGAAGCAGGGATTCGCTTAAAGTTCTTTTTAATCCCTAACGACTGCGGGTCTAAGATTTTTACAAAATGGGAGGAAAGAAATTATGTGTAATTTTCTCATCTGAGCTAGTCTCCTTTTGCCCACTCCTTCCCAAATTTCAGCTGCTTAACATGTCGGCCAAATCCTGCAGTGCACGTCACTTTAGAACAATCTAAGTGGGAAAACCACGGAGATCCGCTTCTTTAAAATTACGCACCAACAAATCCAGAATAATCAGAGGAAGCACAAGACAGATTAAGTTTTACCTAAAGTGGAATTTAAGGCATGCCATAAGTAATAGATTCTCTTTCTAGGATAATTTGAAGACAAAAGCTTATTTGACTTCTTCAACAAAATAGCAGGACACTATTTTAGCATTAATGTCACCAGAATCATGAAGACCTTTCCTGATAAAACTTATCTATTTTTTCTTTTTGCCACCACTGTACCACCCTCTCTATTTTAGTATCTGCTACTCTCTGTTGCAATTCTTGGTTTATATGCCTATCTCCACTATTAGATTATGAGTTCCTTGAGAGCAGGAATCTCTTCTTATTCAATCTTATAACATGTATGCTCAGTATATGCCATTATATCTGGTACATGGTAGGCAGTCAACCAATGCTTGTTGAATGTATGAATGAATGAGTGCATGCATGCCACGGCAAAAGCAGTACATTAGTAGTTACAAGTCCTGGATTCTATTTGAGCTCTATTTGAGCCATTAACTAAGTTACTTTGACGGCCGATTTAATGTTTCTTCATCTATAAAAGATGATTTTGAAAATTTCTTCCCACAAATGTTTGTTTCTAGAGCAAGAGATTCACAGCATTTTATAAAATGTGAAGTATAAAACACATATTATAAATGAATATTTCAAATTGTGATATCTGACCACTATGTTTTGATGGTGTGAATATTGTGTACTCTTTTTTTCTCACTTTGCCAAAGGTTTCAATTACTCTCCTTTCTGGCTTCATTTGTTTCTTTTCCACTGATTCTTAGGGTAAGAAGAGAAGTGAGGAAAACAGTCATTGTATTGAAGATATTGAAGGTCAGAGAACTTTGTTCTTAATGCTGGCTGCTAGGAGCTTCATTTCTCTGAGTCGTTTCCATGCCAGCCTAAAATAGCAACCTGGTGCCTAACGTGTGTTATAATTCTACTACAGTTTATGACTGTGAAGGGAAACACAGTGGGAGAAGGTAGATCAAGTTGGATTTTCTGAGAAAATTTCAATCCACAGGTTTGAAATGGAGTGACATCTTATTTTTAAAGTCATCTGGATTCTTACAACTATGTTTAGGCAACAATTGCCCTAGAAATGGTCCATGCTTTGGGAAGGCTTACATAATTGCTCATGTGGAGATTGAAAAATCATTCCTCAATGTGAACCTAACCCAGAGAAGGAAAAGTGCTACTCGAAATTTCAGGCTTTCCCTCCTGCAGAGATGGAAGCAGGGAGGGGGACGTTAGAAGGGGAGATAGGAAGAGGGAGGGGTTTGGTTTGCGTAAGGAGTGGAAAAGTCATTGAAGAGTTTATAAACAGCCGCAGAGTACTGAAGCAGCTGCCTTTGAGACTGCAGGGGGAAAACATGTACCATAAACCCGACCACTGGTCCTCATTTCAGCAGAGGAGGAGATTGTTGTCCATTTTGTGTCTTGTTCTTCTATGCTTTGAAGATTGATGTCAAAATAAAAGCAATGAGATACTCATGGTCTTTTCTTTCCTAATTTGTCAATTGAAAAGCAGCTTCTGAGAAGGCAGGATTTTGCGGGTGCTGCAGATGAGTTTTATTCAGAACCTCTGTTAGCTGTCACTTCATAAAATTGTTTTTCTTCTTAATTTTAAGAGAACAATGAAAGCCTCATGGAGAAATTTGTTACCAGAAATCAGTTTAGGAGTCTCTGATTTGGGAGAGGGTTGGTGCTCTGTGATCTAATCCAAAGCAGGAGGGATTTTTCAAAATTATTGAAAGCAGGGTAAGTGTAGAAGATATTCAAGCTCTTAAAGAGAGTCTAGTTAGGGGATTTCAAGGCCAGGTACTTCATGTTTTCCCAGACAGTCTTGTAGCTTGGAAAGGAGAGATCTTTAAATCCTTGTCCTCTCCTTGTGTCCGTGTGTCCTTGTGTCCGTGTGTCCGTGTGTCCGTGTGTGTGTGTGTGTGTGTGTGTGTGTGTGTGTTTGCTAAACAATTAAACAAAGAGACAAATAATGCCCCCTTTCCCAGGTCTCCTGCATATTTTCTCCCCAAGCAATGTCACGTGCAACCTCTGATTTTGCAGGTTCAGGTCAGCTTGCCCTGTGTAAGACAATAGATATGCAAGATAGCAACAGGGCAGTTGCTCAGAGGCCTTGGCCTTTATCAGGATTAACTGTTACACCAGTAAGCAAAACAGGGCGGCAGGGTTTTTTTCCATCACTGGCCTTGGATGTTCCTGGGTGCCAGATGGCATTATATCCATGAAAAAATAAAATGCTGCAAGTTATAATGTTGACCAGGCACTGTTACTTCCACTTGATCACACTGTTTGGGGGCATGCTTTGATGTACAAGACACTCCTAAGATAATGAAGTGCATTGGCAGCTGGCTAATGGCTGGAAAGTTGCAAACCCTGCATTGAACTCTTCTACCAGACTATTCAATGGCAAGGTAACTGCAGGCCTGAGCCCGAGAGGGAGCAAAGAGGCTCGTTGCCAGGCAGCCCCGGGACTCCTGGGCCAGCGGCTGTGGAAGGGCTGGTATTTTTCTCTCTTCAGTAGAAGTGGTCTGTGCCTGCAGCAAAGGAGAGAGAAATCCATGGAGGCCAAGCTCAGGCTTATTTTGAAGTGGCTGCTGGAATTTGCATAAGAGCCTGGTGCAACAGGTAAACAAATACGGACTGAAGTGGAGGTGATCTGAGAACTGTTAGTTTTTGTTTCTGTACAAAGTAGGGTCTCATCTTTATGCAAAAAAAAAAAAAAAGGTCTTTTGAATTAAATTTGACTTTGCTGCTGCTAATCTTTTCGCTGGCCTGATTCACTGGGAAAGTAGAGCATGCATAATTGGATAGGGAGGCATTTTCTCACCCCTCTCCCCTGATGCTACAGGCCAGCTCCATGGAGATACACCTGGGGTACCAGTCCCTTTGGGAGGTCCTCCTGTGCCCTTTGCCCCACAACCCTGCCCCAATCCCCAATGATTTGCCAGCCACCAAAATTTCTTCCACCAGCTGGACTCACTGCATCTAAGCAGAAATCTTCTCCATTTAAAATGCTTTCTGGGACTTCCCTGGCTGTCCAGTGGTTAAGATTCCATGCATCCAATGCCAGGGGTGCGGGTTCGATCCCTGGTCAGGGAACTAAGATCCCACATGCTGCGCAGCATGGCCAAAAAAAAAAAGAAAAAAAGCCTCCCGATTCTGCAGTCTGCTCTTATCTATGTTGTTAGAACATAAACTCAGGCAGAAACTCTCCTTTTAGACCAAAGGTCAGGAAACGAGGGCCAGCCCAGGAACCAGATCCACCTGGCCACCTGTTTTTATACAACTAATAAAGCTAAGAGGAGTTTTTATATTTTTAAATGATTGGAAAAAATCAAAAGGAGAATCTTTGGTGACACAAGATCATTCTATGAAATTCAAATGTTAACGTCCAGAAGTGAAGTTTGATTGGCACCCTGCCACACCGCTTACTTACATAACATCTGTGGCTGCTTTTCGCTACCGCTGCAGGGCTGAGTAGTTGCTTCAGAGACTGTAGGATGGCCTGCAAAGCCTAACATGTTTACTATCTGGCCCTTTACAGAAAATGTTTGATCCCTACCTTAAGCTTTTCGCAGAACCACAGCTGGGTGAGAAGTTCTCCACAACCCCAGTATTGTCACCCCCTTTATCTGAAAAAGTTGTTCGTGTTACCGTTTGAGACACTTTGCTTCCTTCCTAGCTTAAAATGGAGCCAGTTTTTGAAGTTCTTGCTAAAGTTTCTTTTCTGCACTCTGTCTATCCACAGTCAACGCCTATATGACCTTTAAACAAAAACTTCAGGTTTGAAATGCCCCACGGGTGTCTGTTCAGCTTAAGTGGAAATCTGTGGGGAAATGTTGGGGTTGGAGGAGTCTGATGATAAAGCTTCTTATTGTGGCGTTTTCACTTTGCAGACGCCCTCTGCCAGTCCACAGCCTTGGGTTCACAGCTCAAGGTTGGAAGCTTATCTGAGCCAACAGAAATGGATCTGCCCATCCCATAACTGGTGTCTGTTTCTGCTCGGAGCTCTGCCTTTCTTAGTTTGAATAGTGTCTTCTTCTTCAAACAAAGTCACTGACCACGTTTTTGTTTCCTCCTCATCCTGTTTGTCAGGGGGTACTGAGTGTGTGGTCTGTAACTTCCTACCTACTCCACTTTATCTTACGGTGCTGGGACCTTCTTTTTGAACTCTGGCTTCGCAAGATTGTGGACCTCAGCCATTCGGGGGTCTATTAAACGCAGAGTCTTTCTTCATGAAAAGATACAGCAGTTGGCTCTATATGGTGGATTATGGGTGACTCTTTCTTGTGCTTTTCTGTGTTTCTTAAGGGGACCATGTATTTCTTTCATATCAAAGAGGAAAAAAGATTTTAAAAAAGGGAAAATACTTTTAAAGTAACAATTTGGTAAAAATCGCTACTTACTGATGAGTGTGCCTCAATTCCTTCCTTCCTTCCATCTCTTCTTGAAGTGTGCCCAGATGTGTACAAATACTATTTAAACCCATGAAACTAGATAGATCAACTTTGTATATTATGATTTTATCAAAAAACCATATGTGTGAGAGAGATACAGAGTATCTGAGAACGTTGTACTTGCATTAAAAAACAAACAAACCTGGACTTCCAGTTTCCAAGGACAATAAGTAAAAACCTGAACAAACTGGAATGATTCTCATTGAACTATCAAGAGTAGGTATCTCTGTAAGCAGGTTGAGAGGTAATGGATACTTTTACTTTATGTTAAACTTGATGGATTGTTTTAAATTTTTAACTGTGATAATATATTACATTTAGAATGATAAACAATATTTGAAAATAATTTAAAAACTCCAATGCCACATATATTTTCCACAGACCCTCTGAATATCCATTGTCCCCACCTACATCTGTTATTAATCAGCCCCTCACTCCCACCCCCTCTCATGGCAAGCAACCCTGACTCTTAGATCCCTAGATCACCCTCCATGGAACATCTGAAAAATGCTAGTCTTATAGCTCATCTGGGATGGGAAAGGGAGTCAAACTTTCTTTATGGCTTCAGGTTTTTAAGTTATGCATGGAAAAGCTTTCTTTGCTCCAAGGTTATATTATATATATAGTCAGCTATGTTTTCCTTTGTTATTTGTGCTTATTGTACAATTTCTAATCCATCTGGAATTTATTTGTGTATAAATTGTGAGGTGGGAATCTGATGTAGGATGTTTTGACCCCCACCATTTTGTAATCAACACAAATTAAAGCTGACAGTTACAAGTGCACATGGTAAAATCAGTTACTAACTAGTTGCTTCCAGAAGAATAAATCTTCTTGACAAATTTATATCTGCAGTATTTGACTTGGGAAAAATTGGACTTGATAAAAGCAATGGCCATAGAGAAAAGCTAAGAGTGGCAGAAGTTTTTTTTAAAAAATTAATTAATTTATTTATTTTTGGCTGCGTTGGGTCTTCTTTGCTGCCCGCGGGCTTTCTCTAGCTGCGGCGAGCAGGGGGCTACTCTTGGTTGTTGTGCGCGGGCTTCTCACTGCGGTGGCTTCTCTTGTTGCGGAGCACGGGCTCTAGGCCCGCGGACTTCAATAGTTGTGGCACGCAGGCTCAGTAGCTGTGGCTCGAGGGCTCTGGAGCCCAGGCTCAGTAGTTGTGGTGCACGGGCTTAGTTGCTCCACAGCACGTGGGATCTTCCCAGACCAGGGCTCAAACCCGTGTCCCCTACATTGGTAGGCAGATTCTTAACCACTGCGCCACCAGGGAAGCCCCAGAAGTTTTAATTAGTAAGATCTAATAAGGGTAAAGCAATGTTCTGTAAGCCGTTATAAGATTTACGTGAAAAATAAATTTTTGGTCTCAAAGAAAATAATTTTTGGTAAGATAAAAATGGAAATGGTGATAATTAGAGAAATGTTTTAATTATGCTATATAGCAAATTCATCAAGGACAAATAAAAATAGTTTGATTCCAGAAAATTTTCCAAGGAAAATTCATTCAGTGTTGGTAAAATTATGATTTTTAAAAATTGTTTGTATTGATAAAACCAGAATGAAAAGGTTCTTGGGGCCAAATCAATGGCATCAAGTTGCTCCTTTTCTGCAGAGATCATACTTTATTTTTCTAAATGAGTTTCTTACTATTTTGACACCATGTATGTAGGCACTGGTCAGTTCTTCCAACTGGTTTGAAATGAACCTTTTTCATTCACTGAATTCCCATACTTGGGTCTATGCCTGAACTCTTATTTCATCAATCTTCTTGCCTAATCTGCACTGTTTTTAATTATTGTAGATTTAAAGTAGTGTTGGTAACTAGTGAGTAAGCTCCCTCTACACCCCTATTAGAATTATTTTTCAACATGTTCTTACTGCTCTCTCACATTTATTCTTCTAAGGAAACTTTATTTTTTAACATCTTTATTGGAGTATAATTGCTTTACAATGGTGTGTTAGTTTCTGCTTTATAACAAAGTGAATCAGCTATACGTATACATATATCCCCATGTCTCCTCCCTCTTGCGTCTCCCTCCCACACTCCCTATCCCACCCCTCTAGGTGGTCACAAAGCACAGAGCTGAGCTGATCTCCCTGTGCTATGCAGCTGCTTCCCACTAGCTATCTATTTTACATTTGGTAGTGTATATATAAGTCCATGCCACTCTCTCACTTCGTCCCAGCTTATCCTTCCCCCTCCCCGTGTCCTCAAGTCCATTCTCTACGTCTGCATCTTTATTCCTGTCCTGCCCCTAGGTTCTTCATAACCATTTTTTTTTAATTCCATATATATGTGTTAGTATACGGTATTTGTTTTTCTCTTTCTGACTTACTTCACTAAGGAACTTTAGCATCAGCTAGTTAAATAGACCAGATTTTTAATAACTCATTGACAAGCTGCATAATATAGATATTTTAGCTTTAATCTCCTATTTAAATTTTTTTAAATATCTTGGCTTAATTTTATATATTTATATCTGTCTAATCTTTATATATCCATACATCTGCATATAGAGATATATAGATAGATATATCTATATCTAGATATATTATATATCGATATTATATATATCTATTATATATAGATATATATTATATATATATCTATATCTAGATATATCTATATATAGATATATTGTAGATATATGTGTGTGTATATATGTTTGGTTTTCAGCTTTTAAATTAATCAAAAATATTTTATTTTTAGCTTCAGACATTTTCTTTTTCTTTATATATATATTTAAAATTAAAGTATAGTTGATTTACAATGTTAGTTTCAGGTGTACAGCAAAGTGATTCAGTTATCCATATACATCTATTCTTTTTCAGATTCTTTTCCCTTATGGGTTATTACAAAATATTGAGTACAGTTCCCCAGACTTGTTTTCTTGTTTTGAGCCTTTAATGATCCTTTGTTTTTCATTCCTTTTGAAGATAATTTTAGTTAGCATATTATATTTTGTCCATTATCTGTTTACTTCCCAAAATGATAAGGGCTAAGAGCCCTAGGATCTCCAATATGAGATAATTTTGGCACCTACTTGGAAGTAAAAATGACAAAGGTTTATTTTTTTTCCCTGAAATTCAATATATACTCTGAGTGTTGATGAAGGGCCAAGATGTTTAAGTGTCCTTGCTAGTGGGATTTCCCTACGTCTTCTTTCTCTTTTCCAAAGAACAAGCTATTATTTATCCTGTCCTTTGCTGTGTCCTCTAAATTCTTGGATGAAAATCACAAGGAGATTTTAAGGTCTCCCTCCCCTTTGATGATAGCTGGTGATTTGAATTTGCCTTCTCATGTCTCTCCTAAGAGGAGAACCTTAACCTTCACAGTGCTATACTTTGCAAATTTCATACGAGATAATGGACAATTCTTTGAACTGTTGTCTCACTTATATATCACTGGTTTATGGTTTATTTGGAGGTACATCATGTGACCTTTGGGTTTCTGTGGGGGTTTTTTTGGCCAAACATTCTTTCATATACAAGTCATATTCCATGAAGGCAGAAATTAAATCTAATTTCTAATGCTATTCAGTGTATAAAATAATGCCTGTTATATAGTAGGTACCCAGAAAATATTGTTGGTTGAATGACTTGTGTTCCTTTATTTCCAAACAGAACTTTTGAAAAATGCCAGCTTATCCGAATTAGTGATTTGTCTGCCCCAGATTTCATTATGGCATATCTGAAACCAGTCTGATATCCCCAAGCCTCTGACTCTTATTTCCAAATTCTGATATTGGCATCCTCCTCCTAATGTTTAGGCTCAGCCTGTTTCCGTCATTTCGGTCTTTTCCTCTTCTCTCTCTCTCCCCCCACCTCCCTTTATATCCACAAAACGTGTCGATTCTACTTTACACTGTCTCTACACCTGTTCCGTTCATATGGTTCCCACTGCCCTAGTTCAAGACATTGCTCCTTCTCTCTTGGCCATTCAAATTTCCCCCTCATCATTATCCCTTCCTTCCCTCCTCTCTCTCACTTCACCAAAATCCATTTTAATATTGCTTCTAGAACAATCACCCTTAAACGTGTGTGACCCCCATCCCTATGTGCCTATGATGATTTCTTGTTGCCTATAAAATACAGTTCAAACCCTCTAACCTGCTTTGCATATTCTTCCAGAAAGTGAAGAGTCCCAATCATTATTTTCAGTTTATTCTGTCTCCTGCCATGCACATTTTTCTCCAGCCTGGGTAGTAGTGTACTGTCATTTCCTGGACAAACCCCACAATCTGTGCAACTGGTCTTTGTTCCATCTTTCTGTGCTGTAGCCACACAGGCTCTTTTCAGTTAATTGCCCTACAAGACCTCTCCCACTGTAGTCTTTGCCAGCCGTGCCCTCCCCGGTTTGTCTGCCAGCTGCACTTGGTTGTTTAACTGTCACTCATTCTCCAGATCTCACTCCAAAATCACTTCACTGGGGAGCCTTCCATGATCCCTTCCAAGGGAGCCTTCCCTGTTTCCCATTCTTTTTTTTTTTTTTTTTGGTGCCAATCCCTGGATTTATTACTAAACCAAAGCACTAGTGGAGAAGAAACACCAACAGAAAGAGACAAAAATCATCTTGCAAGAAAACACATCCAACTGTTCATATAGTAGTGATGTTCTCAGAGTGATATGGTAAAAGACAAGTGACCTTGACATAACATAAATGTGTGCCACTTCATATGCAAGGCTCCTTATAGACGCAGCTTGGTTCTTCTCCAATTTCTTCTCTTGGAGTTGTACCTGATTTTATTACCAATTATTATTTTCTTTCGAATTCATTGGGGAATGGGATGATTCTGCTTTTGTTTCTTGGCCAGCAATCGCTTAATCCTGAAAGTCTTGTGGGAAGACATGGCAAGGAGCAACTTCAACCACACATAGGATGGTGGAGAAGAGAAGAGAGCCCATTCTTTTTTTTTTTTTTTTTGTGGTACGCGGGCCTCTCACTGTTGTGGCCTCTCCCGTTGCGGAGCACAGGCTCCGGACGCGCAGGCTCAGCGGCCATGGCTCACGGGCCCAGCCGCTCCACGGCATGTGGGACCTTCCCGGACCGGGGCACAAACCCGTGTCCCCTGCATTGGCAGGCAGACTCCCAATCACTGCGCCACCAGGGAAGCCCGAGAGCCCATTCTTATACTAGTCAGATCAAACTGTCATAGCTCTGGTGCTAAAAGGTACCTGATATTTATGAGATTATTTGATTAAGAACTGTCTCCCCCATGTTACTTTAAACTCTGTGAGTGAAGAGATCTGGCGCACTCTGCTCACCACTGAATCACCCCTTATACCCCACACAAGAGCACACACTAAATTCTAGAGAGTAGTCATCTGTCTTGTCTACACCATATGCCCCCTTAGGAAGCTAGAAGAATGGTCAATTTTGTGTTTAAGGATGAGCACTAGCACAAGGCTTTGTTCATGGTAGTAATAAAGGTTTGCAAAAGTTGAAATGTTGGTTCCATTTGAAATGTTCCGAGTATTATATATCATGCTTCTAATAACATCGAAGGTAGGGGTCAGAAGCCTGTCCGAACCAGTGTCCTCCACTTATACCTCAGTCTTAGCCAGTCAACTCACAGATGTGTGAGGATGTTGATGAGGAGACTGGGATGGAATATGTGATAAGTTCGGTGGGAATCCATCCCTACTAGTAGAAACCCATGCCCTGGTGCTGGTGGGTTAATGATATCTTCTTACATTCTTATTTGGCATACCTCACTTGATAATCTTGTTAACAAATTCTAGTGTATAATGATAATCAGGAAATGGCAGGAAATAATGATTAACTAATCTGTGTTTATCCTGTCAACTGTACCCTAGCTGAGGACCTAAATACTCATGGAAAAATTTGGTCTTTGTCTATTTAAGTCTGCTTTCAAAAGGAAAGGTGGTGCTTGAGTTTTACCAAGGTTGCAGGTTTATTGCTCTTAATTCTACTCACAAGGAAATGAGTTGTCCTTCCACCTGCTTTTGCCAACTGTTTCATTTTGCACCAAGAAATGGTGTATTTCAAAAAGCCATCAAAAAGTGATGTAACACAATCAGTTTTAGATTGCCACAGAGAGTTTGGAGAATTTCCTGGGGCCTAGGCGTTAATTTGAAGTCCCAGGAAAGAACACGGGAAGGGACAGGAAAAGTTATACTCTACCCTGCAGCTGCCAAGGAGGTAGGTATTCATGGCATCTTGCAGGGCTGCATTCTGGGTGTTTTCTCATCTTAGCCATTGGAAATGTAGCGTGTGTGTGTGTGTGTGTGTGTGTGTGTGTGTGTGTGTGTGTGTGTGTGTGTGAGGTTAATCACAGAAAATGTACTCATTTATCTTTCTTGCTCTTGTGAGAAAATTCCTGAGAGATATTCTTCTGAGAGTCAGAAGATATATTATTCTGATCTCTGTGGGTGTCAGAGATACACATTCCTCAATTTTGATGACATTAGCACCTAATGTGTTTCTTAATTGTTTCTTTGGTAAAGAGAGGACTCTCCTGAAAGATAAGGGCCAGAAGAGGGAGCAGTCAAATTTCAGTGTTCTAGAAGAAAAAGCTGAGGTCTTTGGGATTTCAGGTAACCTGCTCAGTGGGGAGTCAGATTCTACAGATCAGAAAGAAAGACAATGAAATCATTGTCATGTTCGGAGACTTTTGTAACTTGTCCATGTTTGCCATTGTGGTGATTTCCCATTCCCATCATGACCACCAGCAAAATGCTTAAACTTAAAATCATTTATAGGCGATATGTTAAATATGGTAAATTAATTAACTAATTCAACCCATTTTTATTGAGTGTGTATCCTGTACCAGGGGTTCTTCCAGAGCCTGGGAATAAAGCATTGAACACAGCAAAGATCTGTGCCTTCATTGAGCTAACATTCTAGTGGAAAAACAGACAATGAAGGAAGTAAATGAAATCCACAGAGTGTTAGATGCTGTTAAGTGCTACATGGGTGGCAGCGGGAAGGAGAATAGACATGTTGAAGAGGAGGGTTGCAATTTTAAATATGATCATCAAGAAATGTTTCATTGAGAAGGTGACATTTAAATAAAGATCTGAAGGAAAGGTTAACTATGTGGTTATCTGGAGGAAGGGTGTTTCGGGCAGAAGAATGCAAAGTTCAAAGACGACTTCTAGGTTAGAAAAGGAATGTATTGGCTCAATGTATCTGAAAACTCAAGGGCTCAGGCCGGCTTCAGGCATGGCTTGATAAAGGGATTAGGAAAACATATTCTTTTTCTGTTCTCCTCTGTGTGTTGGTTTCAATCTTATATAGGTTGGCTTTTTGTGGCTCTAGGAGAGCTATAGTGTCTCCCATTCTTACATCCTTGTACTTCAACTCTACGGGAAGAGTAAAGGTCTTTGTGTCAGCATCACCAGCAAAAATCTCATTTTGTCTCTTGTTCTGATTGCAGCTTTGCTGATTGCTGAACCAATTATTGTGATCAGAGTAAATGCTGTGTGCTAATTGTTTTATGCTTGTATCACTTGCTCCTCTGGAATGGCATGGACTGCAAAAGTACATATGTGTCTGGTTTTTTTGGGTGTTTGTGTAGTGTTCCCCTAAGGAACATTGGGAAACCAAGAGAAAGGTGAGTGGATTTTGGGGCGCAAAAGCAGGAAGAGTCCATGATACTATGTCTTTGTGCTTAAATGAGATCCTTGATAGAGCTGTCTCTATCACAAACTTGCTGGGGAAAGCCACTTCATCTCTACTGAATCTAGTTTCTCTTTCTCAAAAAAATTAAGAGGTTAGACCCATGAACTTTGTCACATTTTTTTTTTTTTTTTTTTTTTTTCCTGTGGTATGTGGGCCTCTCACTGTTGTGGCCTCCCCCGTTGCGGAGCACAGGCTCCGGACGCACAGGCCCAGCGGCCATGGCTCACGGGCCCAGCCGCTCCGTGGCATGTGGGATCCTCCCAGACCGGGGCACGAACCCGTTTCCCCTGCATCGGCAGGCGGACTCTCAACCACTGCGCCACCAGGGAAGCCCTGTCACATTTTAATTTATACTTTCTGACCATGTGTATTTCTTAAAGTCTTAACTTACAAAAATCATGTTATATTATGATATTACAAATATAATCTGTTGAAGGGAAAGTAAAAACGGAGAATTTAGCCTTTATAATGACTGTTGATTTTTGGCATAAGGGCCAGCATGCATTTTTGAGTATAGGACTAAGACGCAAAGTTCTCAAAAGCTGGTGTGATCAATCCCAGATGCCTCTGTACTCTGATTTACTGTTTCCTCCACTTGACGAGCTATTGGAAGAAAGGGACAGAGAAAGGGTGTGTATCAGAATTCTCTGCTGGGTCAACTTCCCGCTTGGAGTTGGGGGACTGTTGAAAGGCCACTTTCAGGAGAATTTTTTTTTTTTCTTTTTTTTGGCCACACCACGTGACTTGTGGGATTTTAGTTCCCCAAAGGGCATATTTAACACAGCTTTCTATATTTGAAGGTGAGTGGAGAGTCTGCACACCCTTTTGTGTTGGCCTTTGTAACATTATGATAATGTGAGCATAGGCTCTCCTAAAGGTAGACGACCCCTGTGATTCATTTCCTAGACTTTGAGGATTGCACAGCCCTTCCTCAGTGCTGGATTAGAGGGAGAATGGCTGAAGGAAACGGCCCCTCCCCCATGCGACATCTTGAGCCCTAGGCTCTCCTAACAGCTGAAATTTCCAACAGCAAGAGACCTCCATAAGTGTTTTGCCTATGTGTAATATCAGAGCTCAGCATTTTCCATATAAATTTGTGTATGTGTGTGTCTGACACTTGGCATTGCATAATAGAGACAAGTATCTCCAAGCTTTCTGCATGATTCGGGCAACACCTAAAATACCTTCATGTACAATTTCCATGTGTCAGACATAATGCACTTAAGTGACCCAAGACCTGCCTCTGGGAATATTCTCTTGGAAATTTCCATGCTCTTGAGCACAGTGCACAAAGACCATATCAGATGCAGAATATCCTTCTTCTTCTATGACAGATTCATGGATTTATGCACTCTTGGCTTCCTTAACCAAATCAAGATAAATTTCTATCTGGTTTCAGGAGGTCTTCAGGATCCCATGAAGACCATTTGCTTTATTCCAGTCAGCCTTTGTTTCAAGTTGGAAAGGCAATACTTCAGAAGGAAAGTGGGGTCCCAGAAACTCCTTCCCCACCCGTCCAAAATATTCTCCTTATCGTGGTTTTACATGGTTGACTCATCAGAATGATATTTGTCTCTGAAATATTTTCCTAAAATAAAATATATATAATAATCTATTACAGCACACTGTGGTCACATATTGTTTCCATACTCTGAGTGTTATCATGTGCTCTCAGCCAATAAGATCTGGTCCAGCAAACTATTCTATACATGTTTGATCAATGACTACAAATCTGTACTTCCTGAGTTGAGTGTGTCTGCAATGTGTGTTGTTTCTTTCATTGTGGTCTCCTTTTCTGTCATTTTTTGTGTTCTTTTCATGGCTTACAGAAAAAGCAATAACAATAGACTTGTTGCAAAGAAAGATATTTGCAATAAATGTGAAAACGTAAGTTTTATCAAGAGATGAGAAGACAAGCCACAGACTGAGAGAAAATATTTGCAAAAGGCATATCTGATAAAGGACTGTTATTTAACATATGCAAAGAACCCTTAAAACTCAGCAATAAGAAAATTATAAAAAGGAAAAACCTAATTAAACAATAGGCAAAACCCAGACAGACGCCTCAGCAAGGAAGATATGCAGATGGTAAGTAAGCATATGAAATGATGCTCAACATCGCATGTCATTAGAGAACTGAACATCAAAACAAAAATGAGATATCACCACCTACATATTACAACGACCAAAATCTTGAACACTGACAGCATCAAATGCTGGTGAGGATGTGAAGCAACAAGAACTCTCATTCATTGCTGGTGGGAATGCAAAGTGGTTTAGCCTCTTTGGAAGACAGTTTGGCAGTTTCGTACAAAACTAAACATACTCTTACCATGTGATCCAGCAATCGTGCTCCTTGGTAACTACCCAAATGAGCTGAAGAATCTTGTCCACACAAAAGCCTACACATGAATGTTTATAGAAGCTTTATTCGTAATTACCAAAACTTGGAAACAACCAAGATGTCCTTCAGTAGGTGAATGGATAAATAACCTGTAGTACCTCTAGACATTGGAATGTTATTCAGTGCTAAAAAGAAATGAGCTATCAAGCCATAAAAAGACATCAGAGAATCTAAATGCATATTACTAAGTGAAAGAAGCCAAACTAAAAAGGCTACATACTCTATGATTCCAACTATAGGACATTCTGGAAAAGGCAAAATCATGGACATGATAAAAAGATCAGAGGGGAGTGGGAGGGGTGAATCGGCACCAAAGATTTGGGAGCAGTGAAACTATACTGTATGATACTAGAATGATGGACGCTGGTTGTTCTGCATTTGTTCAAACCCATAGAATATATGCCACCAAGAGTGAACCCTAATGTAATCTATGGGCTTTGAGCGATAATGATGTGTCAGTGTAAGTTCGTGGATGGGAACCACTTTTTGGGAGATGATAGTGGAGGAAGCTGCGCCTGTCTGTGTCAGGACAGGGAGTCTATGGAAAACCTCTGTACTTTGCACTCAATTTGCTGTGACCCTAAAATTGCTCTAAAAATAAAGTCTATTTAAAAATGCAAGTTGTATGGATTTTTGAGGTGCTTTCATGTGGAAATTCTTTGACATGATAAAGGGTGTCATCGCCACATCCTGGGAGGATTAACATTCAGGTCCATAGGAGGGAGAGGAAAGCAATCATGGTTGCCTGACTGCAGCGGCCATGAGGAGACCGACAGTGCTTCTCTGTTAAGGACTGTGCAGTGTCAGCATGTTGAGAGCCATTCAGCTAGAATTCTAGTAAGCATTCCTGGCCTTACCCTATGCCTGGGTCTGTTCTTCCAACAAGAAAAAGGAAGGAACATGGAGAAGGATGCTGCCCACTCTGAGTTTCCAAAAGGCTTTTGTAGGAGATAATTCCCCTCCCTATCAGAGTTGGGCAGTATCAAGTCCAGCTTTATCCGGGAGGACAACTCAATAGCAGCTGAAGCTGTGTTTATTAGCACAGCTGCTGGAGCAGCAAGAGTCCACTCCCCTGCTGCTACCATTGCTGCCCTCTTGGTGGCTGGACAAGGAGAAGGGTTTATTGAGTGACTTCGGCTAATAATTATGGTGATGGCCAGCGTATAAGGATTGCACACATTGTGCCAGGCAGAACACTGAGTGTTTTACATGGATTGTCTCAATCCTCAAAAGAATAACAGCCAGTAGATCTTAGTAAATGCCAGGCACTCTTCAGATATATTATCTTGATTTAATTCTGATGAGAACCTAAAGAGGTGGTTCCATTATCTTTCCTGTTTTACAGATGAAGAAACTAAGGCTTAGAGAAACTGAGTAACTTGCCCAGTGTCACACAGCTGCTAAACGGTATAGTCAGGAATCAAATTCAAGGACAGCATGACTCCAGAACAGTCATTTAATCATAGCTGTGCAGAGTTGTTCCATTACAATTTTATTAGCTCTAAAGTGTTTTCTAAAAATAAAAGGTCTATAAAAATCCATGATAGGACCATGTGCATACATGTTTTTCCCACGTGTTCTTAGTGTACCATGTGTGACTCTACCACACTCTTAATCAGTTCAGGTGATTGTGTCCCACTCTGATTGTGATTGCTAAAGTCTAGAAGAGAAGCAAAGCCAAAATTTGATACACAACTGGGATTCCTATTAGTGAACTAAATGTCATTTAAATCTATTTCCTCTGTATTTATTCCTCCCAGGTGCTGGGGTGTCTTCTTCAGCTTCATTCTTACGTGCTTTCTCCTGTAGTCACTTCTCTTTTCATTTTCTGTCTGAGCTAGTTTGGACTTGCGGCCTCTAATTTTAGGCCTCTCACTCTCCCTTCCAAATCACTTCTACACACGACTGCCAGAATGTTCCTTCTAAAGGACTAGAGCTTGTGAATAATAATCTTCATGGTTGGACCCAGGATTTCCTTCCCAGCTGGACCTCCTATGACTCCCCAGCCTGTCCCCTAAGATCAGCCACACCAAATCACTGACTATCCCCCCAGTTCACCATTTCTAGCTTTGTTCCTCTGCATAGGTTTTCCCTCCGTGCAGGGCGCTCCGGATCCCAGGTGGAAGTCCTTTCCGTCCTCACTGCTAAAGTCCAGCTGCCCTATTCTGATTTCTCCAGCCTCTTCTCTTTGGAATCATGGGACCTTGGACATACCTTGATCTTAGTGCAGTCGGTATGCATTTCAGCTCACAGAGTTTTTTTATATTGACCAATTTAACTTATAGTTTGAACCCTCATTCTGCTTCTTGTTGGATACCTAAGCTCAGGTAAAGCAGGGTATTTCTCCCGTCTCTTTCCTGGAGTTGTGTCTAAACATGTAACTTACACAGCTCGTGTAAACCCAGAGTGCTTGGGTTGGGGAATGTGGTCTTGGCTATCACCTCTTCCTGCTGGCCTCTACTTGATGCCCATTGTCTCCGCTGTTCCTTTGGTAGTCAGTTCAGACAGGTGGTCGTAATATCACTCTCCTTCCTATCTTTTTTTTTTTTTTTTGGTCACACCGCGTGGCTTGTGGGATCTTAGTTCCCCAACCAGAGACTGAACTCGGGCCCTTGGCTGTGAGAACAGAGAGTCCTAACCACTGGACTGCCAGGGAATTCCTACTCTCCTTCCCACCTTTGAAGGCCTCTCAGGTTTAGCAAATTCCCTGCTTGGGTGCCCTTCCTGGGCACACAGTCATAGATGTTCCCAGGCTGTGCCGGGCAATGGGAAAGTTGAGGGTGCCAAGGTCTGTCTCTTTCTGGGTCACTCTCAGAAACATGAACCCATTCTGTTAACTCAGTGAGGCTCTCCTAGATGCAGTGTGCTGGCATTTCTTCTGTGGGCTCTGATGCTCCTCCCAGGCTCCACAAGAGATGGAAGCAAGAATTCCCCCACGACTGGAGCTCTCAGGGTCATTCGGGAGCCCTGTCACTCTGTCCTTCTCTGCATGTGGGCCCTTCTTGCAGAGCCGGTTGCACAGAAATTCTCCTGTGTTGACTGTGACTCTTGTAACTCCCCTCAAGCTGAGGAAATGTTATTCAACAGTCGGTGAGATGGGTGGAGGGTGGGAGGCGGGTGTAGGAAGTCTAACTCTAACCCCATCCTGTCACCTCTATGTCCTCAGGCCCAGGCTTTTGAAACTCAAAAACTTTTACTCTGCTTTTTGCTGTAACAGCCTTTTGTCAATGAATTCCATAATGCTAAAAAGGGGCCCAAACCAGGGGCTCTAGAGGAGAAGGGCTGTTAATATTTCAAAGTATCATTATCCCACTGTCGCAGTATTCATCGCATTATTTGGATAATAGTCGTCATCACATTAAAGAAAAACTATACCTTTCCTTTATATCACCTTCTAAATCATGACATAACCCCAGAGAAAAGATGAAGGAAGGCCCTGGATGCCTGAGCTCAGGTATCTACCAACAGGCAGAATCAGGGTTCAAAATGTAAGTTATATTGAGCAATAGAAAAAAAAAATGTGAGCTAAAATGTGTACCTAGTACACTAAGATCAAAGTATGTCTAGGGTCCCGTGAAGGCACAGTGCAGGGGAGAGAGTAGGAACTCAGCATCTGGTGAATGAATTAAGCGATTTAATGATTAATGCTAACAGATTTCATTTCTCCAGTGCCCACCATGTGCCAGGTACAAGCCAGTCTTCTCAACAATTCGTACAAGAGAGGCATTATTTCCCACATTTATACTTGAGGAAAGCAATCAAGGCTCAGAGAAGTAACATCTTTTGTTGCAGATCAAATACCTAATGAGTAGCAAACACAGAATTCTAACCCAGATCTGTTTGATCCCAAATCTTGAATTCTTTCCTCTGGGCACTATGTAATCAATTTTATTTAAACTTTGAGGTGCTTCCACGTGCAAGGTCCCATGTAAGATATATATGTATATGTGTATATGCAGATGCATACGTATATATGATAAAGTCTCTTGCTTTCTAGGGAATTAAATACATTTTCCAACCACCAGAAAGGATTATTAAAATACATTCTCTTGCTCTGCTATTCTTAGAATTTTTGTGTTATTATTTTCTGTGAAGCTTATTGATTCCTCTAATATTTACTGCCTCGCTTATCAATAAAAGTAGGATGCAATGTGACCAGTTTACACTTGGAATCTTAACACTTGCAACTGTGGTTTATTTCCACCAAATGATGTATTTGTCATTTAAGTCATTTAGACGTTGGTGAGGATGAAGAAAAAAAAAATGTTTGCGTGAGTTATATGGGGATAAATGTTTTCTTTTTGCATTGCCTGGCAAGATGGTGGCAGTATTTTTTACAAATAGGATATGTAATTGTGCGTCTATTCCAAGCAGCTTGTTTATATTTTCCCCCAGGGTTTGACTTTCTTAGATGTCTGAAACACTCTGAGGGGGGAGGGAACGCCGTAAATTTTTACAAACAGACATTATCCTTGCTTCCCAGGCAAAGTCAATGCACCTTCTGTTGGGTACTTGGAATCCAAGAAGTAACATGGAGTGTTTTAACAAAATGTGAATGAGCTGTGTTTATAATGGAACAGCAGAAATTTGGAAACCCAAACTATTTATGTGAGAGAAAGTGATTAAAAAGACACAGTGAGAGATCAGTGTGTGTTGACTCCGTTGTAGAATTTGGCATTTAACACAGTAAACATAGGTAAATGTGAGTAAATGTTTCCAGAAGACTGGTTCCACCCCCACTTCTACTTCTGGGGTAGAGTCCATCTGCATTTTGCTGGTGATGCATTCTCTTTTGGGGTGGTGGTGGTGGTTATAAACTCTACCATTAAAAATGTGCCGTAAAAATAAAAAAAAGTGCATCTCAGAGTGGTTCTATCTTTTTTTCCTTTCTATTTTGGGTTAATAGGATAGGAAAGGGACCTTGGGGGAGCTGTTAATAAGCTCCACATTACGTTTTTGTGCAGTAATGGCCCCTTTTACAAAAGGCCATGTACCTGCATGTGTGTATGTGTGTGTAATTTTGTCTTCAGAACATCTCAGCTCCTAGGGTCTTAGAAATGCAGTCCCTTCGTATTTGAGACCACTGTCCTGAGCCGTGTCAAGAACCGAAGGCAAAGGCCAGATGCCACATTGCTAGGAGGACCAGGTGGCAGGGTTGGGCTGGGCAGTGTTGGGGGAGGAAGAGAGAAACGCAGCTGGTGATGTCAGAGGCTCGGCACGCTTTCCACTTCCTCTCCCATTCATTTTGGAGACAATCGTTTCATGAACGTTAGCGCGTGTGAACATACAAATATAACTCCTGCCCTCCCTCTCCTCTTCCCCAGTCATTTATCCCAGTTTTCCATTTTATTGGTTGGTTGTCCTAACTCTCAACATTCTCAGGTTACTTTTTCTTCCATGTGACAACAGTGGTTTTCAACCTTTTGGGAGTCACACACCTCTGAGAAAGCTGTGAATGGAAGGATCTTTCTCCTAGAGTCAGAATATTAGGAGTTTAGAGATCCTCAGAAGTTAATCCATGGACCCCTGGTTAGGAACCACCGTCCCCTGTGATATCTTTTTTCCATTTATCTGCAATGCCATCCCCCGGCTTCTTGTCCTTTTATAACACCTTTCATTTGCAAGGTGGCTGATTGGTCTGTTTCTAATGTTGGTTGCACAAAGAGGTGTTGTTTCTTTCATATCATACAGTCGTGGGGGGGAGGAGAGCAGGCAGTGTAAGCTCCTCCGGTTCTGCACCCCCTTAGTACGAGTCTTTTTCCCATGTTATTCTGGAAGCGTGTCTAATGGACCCTTCTTTCTACTTGGTGATGATGATACAGATACACAATAGTAGAAAATGATTACTGAGTTGCCTCTCTAGAAACGGCAATATATCCTGTATAATACTATCTATACTCCTTAACATGGACCCTCTTGAATTCAAAGTATTTACACAAATTTACAAAGTGGCATCCCTATCTGATGGAGCCTTTGGTGGTAGAGCTAAACACAGTTAACTGGTTTCCACAGGACTCCTATCTCTGCTTAGACAGCAGGTCTCGAAAAAGCTAAATGTCTGTGTTTCTCAAACTACAATATATCTGAAAAATATTGTAGATATTCAGGATTGTGTCCACCTATTCCAATTTGAAAAATGCTGATTTATGAAGCTAAAATCTTATTCTAAGAAATATTTTTTTAAAAATAAATTTATTTATTTATTATTTTTGGCTGTGTTGGGTCTTTGTTGCTGCACGTGAGCTTTCTTTAGTTGCGGCGAGCGGGGGCTACTCTTCGTTGCAGTGTGCAGGCTTCTCATTGCAATGGCTTCTCTTGCTGCGGAGCACGGGCTCTAGGCGCACGGGCTTCAGTAGTTGTGGTGCACGGGCTTAGTTGCTCCGCAGCATGTGGGATCTTGACCCGGACCAGGGCTCGAACCCCTGTCCCCTGCATTGGCAGGCGGATTCATAACCCCTGAGCCACCAGGAAAGCCGAAGAAGCCTTTTGTCAGTTACCAATTATAAATCAAAAGAGTTCTTTTGTTAGGCAGAATATTGCATCCCACCCCCAGACATCCACACCCCAATCTCCCAAAACTGTAAATATGATCAAAGGGACTTTGCAAATGTGATTAAGTTTAAAGACTTTGAAATAGGGAGATTTCCAGCTGCGCCCAATCTAATTACCCAAATCCTTATTCTTGGGGCATCTTTCCAGGTTATGGTCAAAGAAAGAGATGTGGTGACAGAAGCAGCGTTAGAGAGATGCTACATCACTGGCTCTGAAGGTGGAAGAAAGAGGCCACAAGCCGAAGAACGTGGATGACCTCTCCAAGCTGGAAAGGTAAGAAAATGGATTCTTCCCTAAAGTCCTCAGAAAGGAGCCCAGCCTGGCTGACACCTTGATTTTAGCCCAATGAGACCCATGCCAGATTTCTGACCTTCCGAACTAGAAGATGATAAATTCGTGTTGTTTCAATCCACAAGTTTGTGGTAATTTGTTGCAGCAGCAAGAGAAAACCGATACAGTTCTTTTGTTACAACTGTAAAATAATGTAAAAATATACAATTAATGTAAATATTCCAAAATTTAAAAATTTTATGTAATTCATGACCCCTTGGGTTCAGAGTGAGAAACACTGCTGTATTTAAGTATTTAAGAAGCAGATGAGGTGATCCATAGATTCTTTCCATGTGTGCTTTTACTGGGCAGATTTGTAAATTCCTTAATTCAGTGCTTTAAATTTGGTGAGCCCATTTGGTGAAACATATCTTTTCCGATGTACAGGGCCACCTTCCCTTATACTAGTTGAACGTCTCACCTCTCAGCACTCAGGTAACCAAACAGCAACCTATGAATGATGTATCTTGGCATCTAGTAATGTTTTAGTAATAAGTAATACATTTTTTAGTAATAAGTAATAAGATTTTAGTAATGCATTCTATAGTCACCAGAAGCTGTGCATTCCTTTTTTGCATGATTCAGATTTGCTCTGTTTAGGACTAAATAGAAGATTGGTTTATCTGCAATGATATTTTTTTCATTCTAATAAAAATATAGCTGGTTTTTCTTACTAATACCTTGAACTGTAATTGTGCCATCTCTTGGAGTAATTCATTTGTACAAGTGGGAAAATATACATCTCATTCAGGCAATATTGTTGCCCTCTCTCTGTCTAAATTTATTGATAAATTGATTTTAAGCAACAGGAGAAGGAGCGAGGGAGAG